>NC_079458.1:22727431-22932431 GCF_903798145.1 Danio aesculapii
GTGCTCCGGTTTTCCCTACAGTCCAAAGACATGCTAAACTCATCGTAGTGTATGTGTGTGAAAGCAAGAGAGTATGGGTGTTTCCCAGGGCTGGGTGGTGGCTGTAAGGGCATCCGATGTGTAAAACATATGTTGGATAGTTGGCGGTTCATTCCGCTGTGGTGGCTTTCTTTAAAGTTGAAAAGACTAGTTTTTTTTCATATTTACATACAAAACATTCAAAAAACATACTAAAATCTAATATTTACTTCCCCCACACCAGTGTGTAAGTGCTGAAAAGTAAGAAAACAAAGAAAAGGAGGTGAGACAAAAACAAAATGAACTCTGCAATTTCAGTCAAGAAGACAAATGCCTCGCCGACTGCAGACACAAGACCTTCACAATCCAGCAGTTCAGTGTCGCCTGCTTGATCATTTATGTGAAGTCTCGCTCTCTGAAGCTTTGCTCTCTGTCGCCTAAAGTCTCAGAGTGAAGCCAAGGCCACATCCATCAGTAAAGTCTCCAAAGATGTCTTTGCCTGGCCATTTCAGAGCAGGATTTGAAAAGTGGCCCTGTAACCCACAGACAATCTCACTTTCACCGAAATCTACCAAAGCAAAACTACAGAGGATTCTGATGGCGGAAAAGTACGTGAAAAAAAAGTATTGTAAAAAAACAAACACAATCTATTGCAAGGTTCTGTTAAAGGGTCTTGAAACACTAAGTTACATTCAACAGGGTGTTTTATAGTTGTTGTTGTTTTCAGTCACTAACAAGCGTTTGTCCAACCAGTTGTCACATTTTCAAAACTCTAAACAAAATTAGCACAGCATCAGTCTTTTGTGGCCATACCATTCACACATTTCCTGTCTTTTTCACCAAATATGCAGTTAGTGAACACATTTCCAAAATGCTTACATTTTCTTAGTTTTTTATGATTGCTTACACACTAAAATTAAACTTTTCCTACAATTAGCAAAATCGTACAGTCAAGGAGCAAAACACAAGGCTAGATCTGCACAACTGTAAGCACATTGTCAGCTTCACACTTTTTGCAAAACATTACACACAGTGATATGCAAATCACTAAACACACTTGGATGCTTTTGACAGATAATTTTCATGATGGAATTTCCTTGCAATTTCAAAGCAAAGGCCTTCAACTGAACACACACATGAACCATAGGTTAAACACAGCCATCAGGTGCACACACACACACACTGCTGCAAAATTTTAGACATGCCAATCAGCTGGAACCACAATAAAAAAAGCAATAGGTATACACTATTCATCTTCATTAAACACGTTTACAGTAGTACAGCTTTAAATAGTAGTCTTGAATAAATATGGAAGGCAATGTTGCAGTGTGGAAAAGGAAGCACGAAAGTGGGGAAGACTGGTAAACAGGAGACAGGGGATGAATTTTTTTTTGATATTGAAATGTACATGTAACGGAGGCCAGCTAGTAAGTGCTGTGCAGGTAAACCTCACTCCTCTGACCTCTAAAGGTGCTCTAGCGACAGATGCTAGAGGCCATGGTCTTTAGCCTCCTTGTTAGAGCAACCGACTGCCATGCGGAAGGTCGACGGTTCGATAGCTCGGAGCTGGTTGGGTGGCATAGGACCGGCGGGGATACATTGGTGCCGTGACCCAGATGGGAGTGAGGTTTAGGGGGGTGAGTGTAACGTAGTCCATCTAGTAAGTGCTGTGCAGGTAAACCTCACTCTTCTGACCTCTAAAGGTGCTCTAGCGACAGAGGCTAGAGGCCATGGTCTTTAGGCTCCTTGTTTGAAGCAACGTGCGGAAGGTCGCCGGTTCGATACTAGCTCGGATCAGGTTGGGTGGCGTAGGACCGGTGGGGTTACATATACATTACCAGAAAGCTGAATAATATGCTTTACATTGTTGTATGGTTTGTTAGGATAGGACAAGATTTAGATATTAGTCTATCACTGTTTGGTGAATACAGTATGTTCATGTACTTTATAGCCTCTCAAACCCTGATTATATCAATATTAGTCAGTTAGAAATCATACAAGTGTTTAAGATTGATTACAGCAGTGTGTAAATGAAGCAAACAGATTTTAGAAACTCCAAACAATTGAATAATTGACACACTGCTGATTTATGTTGGGTAAATTGGGTCAACTACAGCTGAATCCAGTCTGTCTTAAACTCAGTGGCAGAGGTTAGTTTGTTTCTATTACATTTACACTTATACAGTAAAAGAAGGACTTTGAGGAGTGATGTTGATGAAAACATGTGGTCTAACCCTGAAAATCATTTTGTGCTTTTTTAAATGCCCCCTTTTTTTCTAGGTTTTTTGCTGTTTTTTTTTTTTTAATTTTTTTTCAGAATGCTCTTGTGTGTTTAATGGATGATTTGTTTACTGTAAGCAATACTTTAAAACTTTTTCTGTTCTATCATATTGTGTGTCTACTGTACCTCCTGTAAAAAAAAAAAAAAACTTATTTGCTTTTAACTGGAATGCTTTCGAATGTGGACATTACTGTACATGTGGGCATACAGTTCCCAACCAAGAAATTTTGTGTCAAAACGATGGATTGCATGTTTTGCATGCAAATACCTGTAAAACTGAAACATAAAGGTCTATGCAGTTTTTGTAATGTTAACAATAGCCAATATTATGAAACCTGATGTACTGTATTGACTGCATGTACCTTATGAAGTAAAAACAAGTGTTATTCTTTTACAGAATTATTTAATTTTGAGTCAGATGTCCAGTGTTTTGGTAAGGTTAGTGTGTGCAGAGAAAGTTGTGTTCTGTTTTGAAATGAAGAGTTATTATATATTTAACTAAATGTATTTTTGAGAAGAAAATTATTCATTTGGCCAGTTGTGTTTTGTGTGTGTGAGTCTGTTAAGAGTTTAGAAAAGTAGCTGAAGTATCGGTAAGCGCTTGTTAGCAATTGAAAAAAACTGTAATAAAAATATGATTTTCCTACCTGATCTCATGAGGATACATAACGTAGTTTAGTGGCTAATTCGTGATTATTTGTATGAGTTCGGTCATATGAAAATGTACAATTTTAAAAAGGAGGTGTCATCCAACCCCACCTTTAAACCCAATCGTCATTGGGTAATGAGCAAATTGTACTAAATTGTACAAATGAGATCATACGAATTTACATGAATTAGCCACTAAATTAAAAAGTTATGAATTGCCATGAGATTGTGTTGGATTTTCAGAACCAGTGGAACTGTAATTTATTCATGAATGCCAATTGTTTGTTTGTTTTGTTGTTTTCTAAGAGTTTCTTCATGACATACATTCTCTGTATAACCTGAATCTTTGATGAATGCCATTTATCCACTTAATGGCTTAGATAAATGCAGTAAAGCAAGCATTAAACCTTATTAAAGATGCAACAGTGTGATGATATACAGTATATTCAGATGCAGAGTGCAAACGCAAATGGCAGTTTGTTTATTTATTTATTTGAGCATTAACATGCCGGCCACTAGATTAATGTGTGCTTGTGTAATGGACATTGAGTTTACAAAAGCATATTAGAATATATTTGTTTTGTTGTTTGTAATGTGAATTCCGTCTTCTGTTTGTGTTCTGTACATGCATGAGACTTTCACAGTCTCACACTCTGAATATTGTTATGCTCCAAACTCTGTATTTGGTGTTTTCAGGTGTTTTGTGTGCGTGTGTGTGTGTGTGCTTTTAATTTTTTATTATAAGACTACAATATGTAAGTACTCTATATAAAAGTATATAAATATACAGTTGAAATCAGAATTATTAAGCCCCCTGAATTTTTTTAATGAAAAACTGCTTTTATTATAGCCGAAATAAAAGATATAAGACTTTCTCCAAAAGAAAAAATATTATCAGACATACTGTGAAAATTTCCTTGCTCTGTTAAACATCATTCGGGAAATATTTAAAAGAGCAAAAAAATTCAAAAGGGGGGCTAATAATTTTGATTTCAACTGTATAACATATAAAAAAATATCAGACTAAAATACAGTAAGACTAAAATCTCTCCTTTGACAACACTTTATGTTGAAAAGTTTAACAAAGTAACTTTCCTTAACATTAATTGAATTGAATTGAATTAAATTAAATTGAATTGAATTGAATTGAATTGAATTGAATTGAATTGAATTGAATTGAATTGAATTGAATTGAATTTCATTTCATTTCATTTCATTTCATTTCATTTCATTTCATTTCATTTTAATAAATAAGTAGGCTACTGAAAAAGAAAGAAAAGAAAAGAAAAGAAAAGAAACGAAAAAAAGGAAAGAAAAGAAAAGAAAAGAAAAAGAAAAAAAAGAAAAGAAAAGAAAAAAAGAAAAGAGTTTGGATTCAATTTGCGTAAAATTTCATCAAAACTAAAGCATTAAAACATAACTGCTTACACTGTGAAAATGATTTCAGGTTCTGGTGATCATACTGTGCTCACCAGCCACATTTCAGCCAGTGAAACATAATGCATTAAAACAGAGGCCAGTATAATGCACATAAGAACGTTGCGTGGTCTGTGTGTGGTGAAGGCGGGACTCCAGCAGGAGTCATAACTCAGCACTGGCCTCTCCTTTAAAGCAGTAACTAACTGATGGCTTGCGTTTTCTCTCCAAAAGCTCTTATAAAAGACTTTAAATGGAAATGCTGGACAGGAGCCAAAAGATGGGCCACTCTGCCTTCACTGCTCTTTACTCGCCTAAAAGCAAATCGAAGCCACTGTTTCATCTTAAATCCTAAAAAAGAAAGAAAAAACAGCACTTCTGGCCCTATTTCACTAACATTACCCAGTCTGCTTCAGGGTCTTAAGACTTGATTAGACACTGGTGTATGAACACACAGTGAGCCTGGGTGGGATCATGACAGTTTTGAGTTGTAAGTAGATAGACATAGAGAACATTTCCTGAATCAAATTAACAATAGTTGTTCATGCTTTAGCTTACAATTTGATTTCAGTACAACATGTAAAAACATACACACATAGCCATAAATTTAAAGGAAACCGTTAAGCCAACAGATGCAACCAAGATTTTTAAAAATAAAATAAAATAAAATCCAATAAAATAAAATAAAATAAAATAAAATAAAATAAAATAAAATAAAATAAAATAAAATAAAATAAAATAAAATAAAATAAAATAAAATAAAATAAAATAAAATAAAATATATAAGACAAATAAGGATTCTTCATTCCTTTATTTTTCTACGGCTTCGTCCCTTTATTCAGCAGGGATTGCCACAGCGGAATGAACTGCCAACTTATCCAGCATGTGTTTTACACAGTGGATGCCCTGCACTGGAACCTTATACTGGAAATTAAATTAAATTAAATTAAATTAAATTAAATTAAATTAAATTAAATTAAATTAAATTAAATTAAATTAAATTAAATTAAATTAAATTAAATTAAATTAAATTAAATTAAATTAAATTAAATTAAATTAAATTGTATAAATGAAATAAAATTGTGTGGAATTCAATTCAATTTAATATAATTCAATTAAAAATAAAATAAATAAATAAATAAATAAATAAATAAATAAATAAATAAATAAATAAATAAATGTAAAAAAATTGTGTAAATAAAATACAATTGTGTGAAAATAAAATAAAATAAAATTGTGTGTAAATAAAATAAAGCAAAATACATTTAATTTAAATAAATACAGTTAAATTAAATTAAATAATATTGTACATATCTAAATAAAATAAAACAACATAAAATAAAATAATGTTTAAATAAAATAATACAAATAAAAAATGAATGTAAATAAAATATGTGTAATTAAAAATGATTAAATTATTAAAAATTTTTAAAATTATTAAATTTAATAAAATAATATTGTGTGTTTTATTTTTTTTGTCACGTTTTATTTTATTTAACTAAATTTAATAAAAATAAAATAAAGTTATGTGTAAATAAAATTTTATAAAATTACATTTATTTAAATAAATTTTATTAATTAAATAACAAAACTAGTTAAAACAAAACAAAACAAAATTAAACTAAAAATATTCCACAAAACACACTACATAATATTATCAAAATATGTGCTAATTTATATAAACTGTAGAACAGATGTGTTTTTCTTCATTGAAAGTCAACAGTATGTTGATGTTCATAGGTGTCTAACAGGATTATTTGCTCTGACATATGTGCTATTTATATCATTGTATATTAAGTAATTGTAATTTAATTAACATGATTAAACTTAGGGGGAAAACAACTATAAGTAAATAAATAAATAAATAAATAAATAAATAAATAAATAAATAAATAAATAAATAAATAAATAAATAAATAAATAAATAAATAAAACCATTCCTGACCAAACTAAACAGAATCCATGTGATACAGATAAAAATGGACAGGATGGATTTCAGGCATAATTTACTTTGACTTTTTCCCTTGACACCAATAGACTAGCATATAATTTTAGTAAAACCTCTGTGAATGTGGTTTCTTTTTACTTGGTTTCTTTAAGTCCTAGAATAGCATCATTAGTCCACCAGGCCATCGCGTCTTTAAAAAAACCCATAAACCCACAAATAGCATTAGACCCAAACCGCCACCATGACCCACTGCATGACCTCAACAAACCTTGACTAATTACAAACAGATTCACAAACATGATGTCATGCTGGCTCTGTCCAAACTGGCACAACAGCCTCAAACACACATACACACACACAAATATATTTTATCCCATATTTAGGTATCTTCCCATTGGGAGCAGATCACTCAACCGATTTCAGCCCTTACAGCAGCTCCGAAACATGCCATTAGCCAAGCATCGAGTTTTTAAGTATGGCTATTAATCCAACTGTCTAACACTCACATACACACACATCCCACATTGCAGAAACCTCATCTGTATCAAACACACCACAAGATTCGCACTGCAGAGACCACAACAAACAAAACACACTCCAGTGTCTTCGTTTAAACAGAAAAAAATTGGGGCAAGGAGAGTTTAGAATCACAATTAACAAACAATCAAACAAACTAAGTATATTTTAAGTCTACAAATGTTGTAAAAAGTACCCATACATATCGATTTCAAATGATACAATATTATTTTAACTCCAGTATCAATACAAAGTAAATTGGACATCTTGTTAAAATATGGTATGACATCGATACACTTAAGGTCTTTGTACACTGAATCATCTACAAATACGTAGATGGAAATGCGGAGAGTGTCAAAATAAAAATATGTCTTCAAAAAAGTTATGTAGGTTTCGATATATTCCGCAAATATTCAATAAATCATGTTGTTATTCATTTGACAGCTAAATCAATTCATATCATTTTTTTGTTCCACTCCTAACCTGCCATGTGTTATTTTAAAAATTGTATCAACAACAAGAGACAAAATGACTGTTAGGTCTACTGTGACACTGTTTTTATCTGTATATTTGTTCTGTTGTATTTATTTGTGCAATTGCTAGCAATTAGCTTATTTGTAAATTACTGACTGTTCACTTGTCATCCATAATGTTTAACTGTGCATATCATACTAAAAATCATACTAAATCATACTAAAATATAACTCGAATACTGAAATTGGAATTAAGAACTGTGAAATCTATTAGAATGATACATCCCAGCAGGCACAGGATGTCAACAGGACATCAGATTGATGTTGTACCCAACAATATTGCATATTGTTTGGAAATGAAAATTGGGTTGACGACAGAACCCAACGTCAGGCCGACGTCAATGTCCAATGTCAGACAGACATTTCATTTTGGTTACTTTCCAACGCAACTTAAAAACATTTAATGATGTTACAGCTTGATGTTGTGTGGTCACTTTCCAACTTAACCTAAAATCAACAAAATATCAACGTCATTTGTTGCCAATATCAACATTGGTCAAAATAACATTTTCCTGATGCAGATGCTGGTGACCTAAATCTAACCTAATATTAATTTCTTATAAAATTGTGTGTTTATTGGGATAGTTCAAAACAATGAAAATAACAATGAAAATAACAAATATATATATATATATATATACAGTCAAGACCAGGGGCATTGCAAGATTCCCATTTAGACCACAGAAAGGAGATATGATTGGTCGGGGAGGTTAAAATTATTAAGCGTAATTCTCTGCGCTCAGTGTCAGGTCTCAGACAACAAATAATTCTAGAACATAATTTTGTTCTCTAGACTTCTCATAAGAAATTAATATTCATGCAAAAGATTTCTTAGAGGATCTCAGCATGATCACTGAAGTTGTGTCTATATTGGATTTATTTTCTGATTTATTTAGAATGATAATTGTATAGTAATTTTATAATAAATGCATTTTTGTTTTATTCATTGTAGCTAATTAACCCTTGTGTGGTGTTCGTATTTTTGTTACTCAGCCAGTGTTTATGGGTCTGGTGGACCCGCTAGAGTTTTAGCTTTCCAAATTAACACTATCAAACAATTTTATGTTAAATTACTCAACAAATGTTTACTTCGTCCCAATTACAAGCCATATGAACAGCAAACATGGTTAATTTTTCCCTTTTACCTTTGTTAGATCATATTGTTGAATTAATGTGCTTCCCGTTTTTTTTTTTTATTTATTAATTTTTTTTTTTTTATTAATGTTATGAAAAAAATAAAACCCACAGATTTGTTTTTTCGTATTGTTCCCACCATGGTCTTGGACATCGTCATCAGAAGCTCCTCTCTCTTCCACAATCAATTGCAAGGCCCTCACAGCAGGTAATCTTTTGGCCATCTTGATCAGTTGTGATAAGGAACCACACTGGCAAAGTCTTATTTATAATATTATGCCCCTAATGCACAGATGGGACAGGGTGTGAGAAAATAAAGCTTGGTTCCCGCAAGAGAGAGGGTAAAATGTGGGGGAATGTAAGCCCAAGCTGTATGTCTATGTCCCCTGGTCATACCCATGGAAAATTCAGAAGTTTTGTTATAAAAGCTGATAAATATTTATTTATTTTATTGATTAATTGATTTTTTTTTTCACAATGATGCCTCTTCATTTTATCATCTTATTATCTTTTGAGAGAAGCCTGTGTCACTTCCGGTCAAAAAAAACAACAACTTGCTGGTTGATTAAAAGTAACTTTAAGTCAGAATTTGCCAGGAATGATTTCAGGTTTGGTTGTATACATACCTGTACATACATATTAATAATTCTGGCAGGACAGAGTGGAAAGTGGATCAGTTTTATCCCTGGCAATTTAAGAAATTAAGACATACAAAATATTGTAATTTTAATTAACACCATGACAACATTTTCCAGTAGTATGTTATCAAATACTGAAGTTAGAAATTCCAGTATAGTGACAACACTATTACAAACTCGTAGATGTTACCATTTTGGGGGCTTAAAATGAAGCCACATTAAGGTCTCAATTTACTGCTTGTATTAAGAGTAATTTCTATCCCACACTTTGAAGTCTTGTTTATAAAAGGATATTGGGGATGAACTCAACATGAACTGGACATAAACTCGACTTAATGCTTAAAAACTACCAGATGAGTCTTGGATTGATTTAACGCCAACTGTGATCAAACTATTTTTAATTTCTGTTCCACATGAAAAGAGTTGCTCTATCGTCTTCAAAAGTGCTTTCTAAGAAGCCGACATCAGCTCGATAAAGACCACATTAGCACTGCATATTCAAGTTTTTCCTTTGAGGGTTTCCAGAGCTGTGCACTGATAATGTGATCTAACATAGTGTTGAATGCGAAATCTAGCATTTTAGTAAATAAAGAAACAGCTCTGAACCAGCTGAATAATTGTATCCCTTACTGTCAGTATACTTCAACAGTCTCCAATCTACTGTAGCTGCACTTTTCTCTCACACCATCACTTTTTTTATTTATTTTCTTTTCTATTTATTTTCTTCATATATATTTCTGTATTTCTGTTTCTACAACATATAGGAAAAATATAAGGGTAACACAAAACTAATACAATTGGTTATCGACAATACACTAAAATGAAATTTTAAATATATATGTTTTAATAATTTATTTATTTTTTATATATTTTAAATGAAATTACTAGTGATTTAATATCATTATTAATAATCTGTCATTTTGTTTCTGTCTATAGTGTCATGTAATCCTTATACACTCAAAACAATTATTTTTGCCGTTTATTCAAACTACTTATAAAACCACCCAATTCTTGAGATTTTGTTCAATCAACTTTTGTTTTGGTACTACATGAATTAATTGTGTGGAACCCTCCATTTTACAGTGAAATGCTAATTTGGCACTCAGTAAACATTTTTATTGTTTTATTAATGTTGAAATTATTTAACAAGAAATTTGCTTTCTTTTAAAATTGATATTGATGTCAAAATCACCAATCTAATTAAAAAATAAAACTAATAAATAAATCAAAAACAGGCCCCAGATCTTTAAAAAGTATACAGCTATGGGGAAAAAAACACCTCATGAAAATTGTCCAAAAATCGATGTAATTTAAGTTAAGAACCAACAATAATAATGTTTTATATTTTGTAGGGATAAATTGTAATACTATTATCCGAATAACTACATTTTTTTAAATTGAACAAATGGCATCAGTAGTTTACATAATTATTTATTTATTTATTTATTTATTTATTTATTTATAGTGTATGTGATCTTATGATATTTCATTCTTATTTTAGTATGTCTGTTTTTGTGCTTAAATGGCTTAAATGCTGTTTTACCCAGCAAAATATAAGATGAATTATCATTTCACTGAGTCACTGCACTGAAAAAAACATTAAAGAGATTTAATGCAACAACTAAAGCAGTAAAAGCAGTTAATAATACATGAAGACATTTCTTCCCATACTTTCATTAGATATTTTGAGCGATTTTGCCCCCAAACAAATTAGGATACATGCAAATAAATTCAACTCCAAAGTCATTTCTGCTACTAAAGAGATGCTATTAAAACATCTCTGTCCCATCATTTTCATACTTTAGCTAAAAACATCTGTCCCATCATTTTTATACTTTTGCCAAACCAACCTCATGGCATGATATTTAGGAAACATAACAACCAAATGAATCAAAACAGAAAGACATAAATGCTAAACTCTACGACCCGACATGTGTTTGTTATTTTCAGATTGGATTTGTTTTGTGATGATTATATGACAACGGAGAGTATGTTGACATAAATGAAAACTGTAGATAATACTGCATTTCTACATATATGGGCAGACACACTCCGGTATATTAAAAACTATTAAAAAAAATACTTGAAGCTGAAAAACATAATGATTAAGTAAAAATTACTGAAAATAATGAAAATCAGATATTGCTTTCGAATTGTGGTTTAAAAGAAGCATAAACACTCAACGCCCACTTTATTAGGTACACCTTTTTTGGGACCCTCTTTTGCCTTCAGAACAGCCTTAATCCTTCATGGCATAGATTCAACAAGGTACTGGAAATATTTCTTTGAGATTTTGGTCCATATTGACATGATAGCATCATGCAGTTGCTGCAAATTTGTCGGCTGCACATCCATGATGAGAATCTCTCGTTCCACCACATCCCAAAGGTGCTCTATTGGATTGATGTCTGGTAATGTGGAGGCCATCTGAGTACAGTGAATGTTCAAGAAACCAGCCTGAGAAGATTCGGGTTTTATGACATGATGCGTTATCCTGCTGAAAGTAGCCATCAAAAGATGAGTACCCTGTAGTCATAAAGGGGTGGACATGATCAGCAACAATAATTAGGTAGGCTGTGGCGTTGACACGATCCTCAATTGGTACTAATGGGCCCAAAGTGTGCTAAGAAAATACTAACACTACCACACCAGCACCACCAGCCTGAATCAAGGAAGGATGGATCCAAGCTTTCATGTTGTTGACGCCAAATTCAGATCCTATAATCCGAATGTCACAGCAAAAATCAAGACTCATCCAACCAGGCAATGTTTTTCCAATTTTCTCTTGTCTAATTTTGGTGAGCCTGTGCGAATTGTAGCCTCAGTTTCCTGTTCTTATCTGACAGGTGTGGCACCAGGTGTGGTCTTCTTCTGCTGTAGCCCATCTGCCTCAAGGTTCAATGTGTTGTGAGTTCAGAGATGCTCTTTTGCATACCTCGGTTGTAACGAGTGGTTATTTTAGTTACTATGGCCTTTCTACCAACTTGAACCCACATAACTGTGCCTCCTTGGATATTTTCTATTTTCAGACCATTCTCTGTAAACCCTAGAGATTTGTTGTGCGTGAAACTCCCAGTAGATCAGCAGTTTCTAAAATACTCAGACCAGCCCGTCTGGCATCAACAGCCATGCCACGTTCAAAGTCACTTAAATCACCTTTCTTCCCATTCTGATACTCTGTTTGAACTGCAGCAGATCGTCTTGACCATGTCTAAATGCATTGAGCTGCTGCCATGTGATTGGCTGATTAGAAATTTGCGTTAATGAGCAGTTGGACAGGTGTACCTAATAAAGTTCAGCCTCCTATATTTATATTAACTTTTAAAGGCAACGACAAGAACCTACTCTTTGCCATAAAAGTGAAATTGTTGAACCAAAAAGAGAAAAGCAGACTGTTTAGATATATGAAAACCACGTACAGTCTAACACGTCTCATTGTCATATTCATATCTGAACAGTGACATTTTGAAGAAGGAGCAGATTTGCCTTTTTCTCATTCAGTGTTCGTGCTTCACATTTCGTCGATACAAATGCATCAAGCTCGGCCTACAATGCCAATATCAATGCTCAGACAGCAAGGGCCGTGAAAAAGGTTCTGAAGGATTGCCTTATTACTGGAATATAGATAGACTTTTTTCAAATGCCAATATGCCAGAGAACGCAGAGTAGATAATGAGTCAGCACTATACCCTGAATGATGCTGGCAAGTTTTCTAAAACAGTGTGTGCACATGAGCGATGTCAACAATTAATCAATCAACAATTAATTGCTGATAATCCTTCAAACTGATACACCATATAGATGATTGATTGAGCATGGATGTCATTGAAGTGCATAGTTGTGAAAAACTATGCTTTGAGAAACAGAACAGGCTTCAGGTTACAGTCATGTTGTTGTGTTGTGTCTTCACGGTGGATAGCTTTATCAGCTCATTAATTATTATACCATGTAGAATTGTATAAATATGAAACTGTTTATCCATGTGAGGTTTAGAAAACTCGATGAAGTGGATTATTAACTAAATGACTTAGGCCTAAAAAGGCACTTTATCTTATCTTTGCCACTAGAGGGTGTGTATTCACAACAAACAAAGGCGTATTTTGATGCTGCTATAACTGAGTGTGGAATTTTGGGAGTTATCATCTTCATTACATCCTTTGAGACACCTGCAGGAATCATGTTCATGGACGAGCTAAAATATTTAAAATGTACAGCATAAGTAAGAAACAAAGTATGACTGAAAGATGTTAATCGAGTTGAAAGCGATAAAGCAATTGCTGATGCGAGATGAGTGTGACATGACGTGAAAGCAGCAGAGCTTTTAATATACTATGGTTAACAGTCGTGATCCCATAGGGAAGAATGAGGATTAAGGGGACAGTGTTTTAATGACTTTTTTTGGATATTTTAATGCAAGAAAATCTTACATAATGATATTCATTAGTAAACGTTGGCCTTTCCTCATTCTCTAGTGTTTCCTTAACACCGGAAATACCAGAATTCTCTAACTACCTGAATTACCTTAGTGGTAAGTTTGACCGTTCTCATATAAGACGTCATATTGTCATGTCATATTTACATTCAAAGCTTCTATTGAGATTAAAATTAAGCGTTGAATGTCTGCCATCATATTCAATTACGTCATTACCCTAAAAATACAATCTTTTTGGTAATACTGCCTATAAATGTATAGTTAGGCTCTTTTGTGTTGTGTAATTTTAATAAAATAACAATGTTATTTGATTCACATATAAATTTGCAATATTTAAAATACACATATTTATATACATGTATTTAGTAAAGAAAATATATTTAAAATATATATATAGTTAATATAGTTTTATTTCAATATAGTTTTTGGATATTTTAATGAAAGAAAATCATACATGATGGCATTCATTAGTAAATCATTCGCCAGTGTTTCCTTAACACTGGAACTACCAGGGTTTTATAATTTCTAGAATTACTATAGTGGTAAGTTTCACCGTTCTCATATAAGACATCATATTTACATTCAAAGCTTCTATTGAGATATTAAAACTAAGCTTTGATTGTCTGTCATCATATTCAATTAAGCCATCACCCTAAAATACAATCTTTTTGGTAATACTGCCTATAAATCTATAGTTAGAGAGCAAGGAAATTTTCACAGCATGTCTGATAATATTTTTTCTTCTGGAGAAAGTTTTATTTGTTTCATTTCGGCTAGAATAAAAGCAGTTTTTAATTTTTTTTAAATACATTTCAAGGTCAGAATAAAACTATTATGTTTTGAAATGTGTTGGAAAAAAAACTCCTTTCCATTAAACAGAAATTGGGGGAAAAATAAACAGGGGGGCCAATAATTCAGGGGGGCTAACAATTGACAACTGACTTCTACTGTACATATATTTAGTAAAAGTCAAGCAATTATTGGTATGTGTGTTTTATTTAACAGTTATTAAATTAAGTTCAATACAGTCTAAATGACCATTTTAGTACTCTAAGTATTAATATGAACAGCATCCTATGCACATTTTGGAACTAAATAACACACTTACAGTTACAAAAACAAATAGCTCACATGGACACATGCATCCACCAGTTGCCAATGAGACATGCTATTGACATTCTGTAAATTGGTCATTACATTTAACTGTCAAATTATTATTCTACTTGGAAAAAAGATGAAATCCTACTGACAGCTGTCAATGTAAGAAAGTAGCAACTCTGTTTGTATTTCTAAGTAAGCCAACGTTCCTAAGGGGGGCGGAGCTTAACGAATGGCAATTTTGCTTATATTGACATGCCAGCAGTAAAATCCCCTTATGGCGAGCATAACGCAATGAAACTTGGCTGACCTCAGCATATTGTAACCCGTTATGACAAAATCTACACCAGATGCTTACCTTGTGGGCTATAAAGCAAACATCAGCTGCTCTGAGACCATGTTATTAGAGTCCTGCACGATGATTATTTTCCATAAACATATCCAATTCACTCATATTCTGAGTATTAGTGCTGATGTTTAGGGTTTGGAAATAACTTGCATGTTTCAGCAGGCTTTTTAATGTCTCTAGAGGCCTCTGGATGACTTAAACGTGCAACTAAAGGACTGAAGGAAGATTAAAGGGGAGTAAAATCAAGTCTGAAGTTCACTGGATGGGAATATTACATGCTTCTGACCATATAGTGTATTTAGGACGTCATTTGAGGGTATGAAATACAGTCAGTTTTGGCAGATTGATGAACTGAACTCATCTTGAGGTTTAAGGGGCAAAGCCGTCTTCATTTCAACATACAAGAATTATTAAACAAATTGGCTGACATAATAATTAAGGGCAAAAAGTCAGACTGCGAGAGCTTTGAGATTCGGTTAACTGTGTTGGGAATGGCATTCTTGCTTTAAATACAAAACTGATAATATCTTCTGATTCTCAGAAAGAGAAAAAAAGTGCAAAGCCAGCAGGGATCAAAATAATAATAATAATAATAATAATAATAATAATAATAATAATAATAATAATAATAATAATAATAATAATAATAATAATAATAATAATAATAATAATAATAATGACTTGTGTTCAAATTTTTATACAATTCTAAACAAGATGGCTGCATTTCTCACTTAAAAATAAATTAAGTGCATCAACAAAACATACAAAAATATATTTAATATATTTTTTTATTTAAATAATTTAAGACATTTAATATTTATTCATATAAAATTAATGTCAAATTATTATTTTTTAACAATGAAACATTACCAAAAAAAAATAGGTTTTGTTCTATAGTGAGCCAACTATCTTTGTTTTGATTAGCATCATTTCTTTTGGGTTTTGCAGTTTAATTCACAGAATTTCTACCAAGTATGCTGTATACTGTAAACTTTTTTGTTCACATTCATAACACATGTTTATTTTCCTCATTTAATGCATAAAATATGCTTACAGGTTGATATTTGTCTAATCCTATAACTTGGTGGTTAGTAGTTTTGAAAAATATAAACAGATGTTTCAATATAATCTTAACATATACTTTATGAGTTTTTACTGCAAATGTCACATCCATAACTCTGGAATTACTCATATCTGTATATTTTTTATTCATTTGAATTAAAATTTACATACAATAAAGCAAAATTATTTAAATAAATCACGATCAGTTTGAAAGCTGTATAATAGATAGGTGTAGTTAACTATAGTATTATCTATCTATTATTTGTTCATTTTATCCCAAAAACTATAACTTGACCAACTATTCAGGTTTTTTTTTTTTACTTGTACTGCCCATCTGTTAAAAATCCAACTGAGCCACTATGACCAGTACAAGCCAAATCTTCCAGAATTCCCAGTTTCAGCTCATCAGGACACATTTCAGCCTGGAGGTGTAAAGAGGAGCTGAGGTTTGACTGACAGCTGAATCAGGCTTACCGGAGTCTCTTGTAGTACTGCTTGACCTTCTCCAGAGAGCCTGCATTGATCTGAGCCTGATACTCCTCCACTGACACGTTTTCTCTGTAATAATATCCTTCCATGCTCTCCAAGGCTGTGGAAGAAAGATGATGTGAAACTTCGGATTTTCAAAATACATCTAGTAATGCATTAACACATTATTATGTATATAATAATGGTTTATGAATAGTGATTATCTATCTATCTATCTATCTATCTATCTATCTATCTATCTATCTATCTATCTATCTATCTATCTATCTATCTATCTATCTATCTATCTATCTATCTATCTATCTATCTATCTATCTATCTATAAATCTGTCTGTCTGTCTGTCTGTCTGTATATCTATCTATCTATCTATCTATCTATCTATCTATCTATCTATCTATCTATCTATCTATCTATCTATCTATCTATCTATCTATCTATCTATCTATCTATCTATCTATCTATCTATCTATCTATCTATCTATCTATCTATCTATCTATCTATCTATCTATCTATCTATCTTTCTGTCTATCTATCTATCTATCTATCTATCTGTCTGTCTATCTATCTATATTATTATTTAGCCTAAAACATCTGTTTTGGAATATTTTTTCAGAAATGTCAACATATACAGTGGGTATAATCCATAACACGTTGCAATAATCAGAAGAATATGTTTTACATTATTATTATTTTTTTAATAGTTACTATGATCACTGGCTTCACATTTATATATATATATATATATTTTTTTTGTTATGCTTCAGGCTAAGTGTGTCCATACCCTGAGTGAACAGGACAGGGTATATTTTGAAGCTGCCGCCATGCCTCAGTCTCTGGGGCAACTGCTGGAAGTAAAACGCCTCCAGGAAAAAGCAGACCTTCAAAGCCTGTCGTGTGCCCTCCACCTGGTACGAGATGGGCATGTCTGGAAAGACAGAATCAAAGCCATCAGCATGACAGAGAGGGAATAAGATACTTTATGTAAACACAGGTTCCATGTGACATTTTTAATGCTGAGGTTTCCTCCAAAAGTGTGTTTTTGCAATATTAATTCAATATAAACATCACATTATTACAGATTATTGCAGTCACTTTGGTCCAATTCTCAGATCAAAATTGAAATTCTCAAAACTACATGTTCAATCTTCACAACTTTTGAACTAGTTGCAAATGCTTTTGTACATCTATGCAAATGATTATGTGCAATTCTCTGATGTACCCTACATTATCAAGTGATTATGTCATGTTGATCAAAATGTATTATTTTGGTCTGTGTTGAATAGTCTCACTCCCCCCACAACATTTAATATCTTGTTCATGGCATAAGTCTTTACATGCAAAATGACAGAACAAGCTGAACATAATATTTTGTCATGATGCATTTTTTCTGTACATTTCCATTAGAATTTTTTCTAAATCTGTCTACAATTAGTACATTTCTCCTAGGTGAATCTTGACTTCTTCTAATGAAGATGCATCTCAAAGCAGATTGTCCTATGTTCACATTTCTACTTTTGTTTATTTTTTGTCTTTGTGCTATGCAGTGCTGTATTTTCCTTTCTGTATCACAATGATATGATCTGTTAACAAATTACAGTAAAAACAGCTAAAAAAAAAAAAAAAACATCAGAACACCTCTCTAGAACACAGTTATATTGACAATATTGTCTTATCTGTACACAATGACACAAGGATTTGTCATTCTGACAGCACAGAAATTTAGTTTTGAGAGATGCACTTGCAAATTTCAATTCTGATCTGAGAAATGTACCAAAGCGACTGAGAAAAGCTATAATGCAAAAAAAATATTTTTTAAAAATATTATTAATGTTTTATCACTTGAAGGGGGGAAATCTGATTTATAAATTAGAAATGTATGCTTTCTTACACTTTCAATATGAATAGCAAATAATTTTAAATTAATAGACATTACTGTTTTGTAAACTCTTTTGTATATAATTAGCTAGAAAATGTGCTTGCAGTAATTGAATTTAAATATAACAACATTATTGAAAATATAAATATTTTTAATAGAAAAAAATATATGCACAGAGAAAAAAAAAGATAAATACGTTTTTGAAATGTGTGAGCAAATACATAAATGATTAAATTGTAAAAATAGCATATAACCATTATATTTTAGAATTTACAGCCTAATTTTTCAAAAATATGTTTGAAAAATATATGAACAACATGTTTTTTTATATTAATTAGGGATGTCCATATCCAATCACGTGATTAGAAATCGGGCCCGATCACATGGTTTCAATTTCAAACGGAAACGGACATTAACTCCTGAACAGGACTCAAATATATAAATGTGTATCAATATCATCATCAATAGTTTTGTGGTGGCACAGAGTTAGACCTCTTTCTTGACTTCACACACAAACAGCAACGCGCACGTCATGACATCACTTTGTTGCAGAGATGCTGTTGGTTAAATCCCGGCAACGTAGAATAAGGAAGCAGCTTGAAGCAGAAAGCGCGAGTATGTCTGCCATCTGGAGGTATTATAAAGTTGATGACGACAACATTGCCATAGCAAATTGTGAGTTATGTAAACTTGGGATCGTCTGCCGGGTATTTTAAGTTGAGGTGCTATTTATTTGTATTTTAGATTTTTTTATATTTACTGTTGCACTAAAGTGAATTGATGTTCAAAGAAGTGCCCTGTTTGTTAACAGAATTGTTGAATGTTAAAATAAAAGTGAATTAAATAAAAAATAAGGAACATCCTGGATCTGTTTCTTCACTCTTTTTTAATCCTTTTTTAATGTATTATAGAAGTATCGGATCGCGTTTCGGTCTCAGTAGATACTCAAAATCAAATGACTCGGACTGGAGGGCAAAAAAAAACTGATCGGGACATCCCTAGTATTAATTTAATACAAACCCCTCAAAATATAAAGGGCAAAATCATAATTTTACTCCGTTGTGTAAAACATATGCTGGAATAGTTGGCGATTCATTCCACTGTGGCAACCCTTGATAAATAAGGGACTCATCCGAAGGAAATAAAATTAATCATAATTTTTATTTAAAAAATTAAATATTGTTCAAGCAGAGTGTTTTTTTGCTATTTTTAATTTAATGTAGATACCACAGTGCTCCTCTCAAAATAAATGCAACAGAATTCTATTTAAAGAATTACAAAAGCAAGCATATTTAAGGTATGCTTACTATTTGTGTTCAAGCTCCCTTTAGGGACCCATGAAACAATGATTTGGAAAATGCACAATACCACAGTAAGTTGCTTCTTTAGTACTCACTAGCAACAAGTGGCTCTCCTTCAAACTGCCGGAAGCAGAAAGTGACCTTCTCCAGGTCCATGAGAGCAACCTGCGTGTCTTCAAGCATGGCCTGCTCATCTGTCTAAAGAAACAAACGACAAAAACACAAAATCATCACTAACTACAGCTTCTTATATCATTAATAGCAAGTTTAGTCAAAATGAAGACTTTAAAGTTCATTTTAATATTGTTATGTATGAAAATGAAGACCTATATCACTGTTGGTCTCATTTTAGTCATAATGACATCTATCAAATTTAATTCAAATAAGCTTATTCTATAAATTCCTTTAGTTAAATACAAATTAACTTACTATTTCATTAATACCCCTGTTAATTCAGCTTAAAATAGCTCACATTAGATATCTTTGTGGGATGTATAGCATAATATTGTATAAGTTGTCATGGCATAATTTGTGAATCTTTAAATGAATTATGTCTTTTTATGAACTTTAGCATTAAGTAAACAGTTTGTTGTATATATTGTATAGAATTGTAAATGAGTTGTTAGCATTTACAAAATGACCATTTAATAGTACAAAAAGCACATTTAATTGAAGTAAATAACCAGTTTAAGGCAAAAGTGTATTTAAAATGACTATTGCAACATCCATATATTTTGTTCTATTGTCACAATTGATAATCTCGTTTTTATTGATAATTATCATGTATTATTTGATGTTTTTTTTTTTCCTTTTTAGTGTGATATTTCAAAAAGTTTACTAAAAGCCAATGTTTTAAAGGGTGTCCGCCAGATTGACCCACAATCTATGTAATTTATATATGCTTACATTGAAGCATTTAGCAACTCCACATGCAACTAATTAATTAAATAAAAAGTTGAACATGTAAAAAAGAAAAAAAAAAACAACACTTAAAATGTCTTAAATTCACAGACCTATTTTGTTCACACTTTACAATACGCAACACATAGTTAAAGGAATAGTTCACTCAAAACTGAAAAATCTGTCATCATTTGCTCACCCTTTACTTGTTTCAAAGCTTTATAACTTTCTTCTGTGGATCACAAAATAAGATACTTTTAAAAATGCTGAAAAACATGTAACCATTGATTTCCAAAGTATTTGTTCCTATGGAAGTCAATTGTTAAAGGTTTCCAGCTTTCTTCAAAATATTGTGTTCAACAGAAGAAAATCACCAAGTTCGGGACCACTTGAGAGTTAAAAAATAGCGAGTTTATTTTCATCTTGGGTGAACTATCCCTTTAATGTTAGTCATAAAATCAACAAATGATAAACAATACATTTATTACTGTATTTATTCATCGTTTAACGTTGCCATTCAACATTGTTAAAGTTAATGAAAATAAAATTGTTCATTGTTAGTTTTTGTTAACTCACTGTGCATTAGTTAACAAGCACAGTGTTTAATATTGCATTAGTAAATGTTGAACTATGATTAATAAATGCTGTACAAGCACTGTTTATTGTTTGTTCATGTTAGTAAATACATTAACTGCATATATTGTAGTGTTACCAAATTAAAACCCTGAAATAGGCATGAGGCATTAATGATAACGGCACTGAAATTGTGATGGTACGAGTGAAATATATCAACAAAAAAATCGATTTTGACTATTGGGCATACACATTGAATAGAAGCACAAGCAGAGAGACTCATCTTTTCTTCTTTATTAATGCCATACTTTCTGCACGCAAACACAGTCTCCCTGTGGCTGTGAATATGACCAGCCACATACAAATCTGAACAAGTGTGGTGTGAGAATGGGAGCGATCGACTTGCATCTGAAAGCGACACCTCTGCCTGGTGCTGTACAGTACGTGGGTCAGCTCTTTCCAAGATCTCTATGTGCCAGATGCCACAGTTCTTTCATCTGGGGGCCTACAAAGCTGCCAAGTGATATTATGTCAAGAAATTAGCTTGGGGCTTTGGCTGCCGCCTGCTCTCCCACACCGGAGTATGTTCGCTGGAGGAGGAAGTGCATCAGTGCTGTGGAGATGTACTGTAAGACTGGAGAATCTGCATATTCCGTGAGGGTTTAGTTTCTGCTAACTAAGCTTCACTGCTAGGGTTTGACTACATGTTGGAGTTTAATATGACTTAATTTGTCTTAATATA
The DNA here is from genome assembly GCF_903798145.1 of Danio aesculapii. Classification (NCBI taxonomy): domain Eukaryota; kingdom Metazoa; phylum Chordata; class Actinopteri; order Cypriniformes; family Danionidae; genus Danio; species Danio aesculapii. Next base: position 22,749,388 of record NC_079458.1, read on the forward strand.
ATTCATCAATCATTCCACTGTACATTTTTATTATTCTTTGTTAAAAGTAAGCCAGAATTGAAATATCCAGTGTTCAGAATAATTGAGTACACCCTATTTTAAAAATGAATATTTTTGTCTATTTCTCAGTGATTATAGGCAATGTATTTTGGTGCATTTAAACAAAAGAGATTTATTAAACAGATATAATTATTAAAATAATATTTTAGTCACCAAACATTTTTAAAAATTGAAGTTCAGTACTGACTAATCTAATGTATATGCATAAATAAACTATTGTATCGCTTTCAATTAAAAATATGAATTCAAAAGATAGATTTGTGAAGGGTGTACTTATATATATTGAACACTGTAAAAACTCATTTAGTAAAAAAATGTTTTCAGAATTTCAATATATGGAGAATTCTGAAAGATATAGAGATGAAAAAAACATCCGAATTTGGATAATTATAATCTTATATTAATAATATAAATTGTAAGTTTGAAAAAAATTTTTAAACAGAATTCCAAGAAAACTTTAGTTTAAAATATAGATTTTTATTGTTTGGTTGTTTGAAAGTTCAGGTCAAAAGTAAGATATTTGAGATGTAAACTCCCAATTCTAAAAAGAAAAGTCAAAAATCCAATATTAATTCCAAGATCAATTCCAAAATGTCTTCTGATTCAAACTGGGTGTGTGTTTACTATGGGCAATACGCTGTATTGCCATTACAGCATGTAGTAAACTCACACCTAAATCTGACATGAAAAAATTGTTTTTATAGGGTTTTTTGCCAAATAAAAGTATGTAAAATGTAATTATTTGTATGATTACAGTTGAAGCACTGAATTCGAATGGAATGTTTTTGGTTAAAGTCCCTAAGGTAAGTCATTTCACATGGTGGCCAGCTTTGAAATGCCTCTCGGACAGTATGCTTGGGCATTCTGTCTGAATGGGGAAACATCAAATTCAAATGTAAGTTTTCCAAACTTACAATTTTACATCACATATTTGGAATCACCAATAAAATTAAAAAACAACTGCCTCAACTGCCAACCACTGCCTCAACTGCCTAAGTTTTGTTCTAAATGTTCGAATCATGAATGTTTGAATAATGCGCATGTGAACTCAATAGGAAAGAGATCACAAAACCAACCTCATTTATAGCTGTTCTGCATATTATCATGCTCTGGATAATGCTTCATCCGATCACGCTGGTGTTCTGAAGTAATTAACAACTTGGTCTTGATGGAAAATCTCCTCCAGAAATGACAGCGACTCCTTGTTTACAAGTCTGTGGGCACTTTTGTAGTTTCTGCCATGTAATGTGTGTTTGACAGGATGGACTGTACCTTGCGTTCATTTCATACAAAATACAGAACCAAAAACACTTTTGTTTTCAAGTGTAGTGGGTTAATTTAAAAGTGCAGATTTCAAACTTTAGGTGGATATATTTTTTATGTCTGTCAAGCAAGTACACGCTGAGATTCCAGTGTGCTTGTTAATCACTGAGTCCCTGTCCCGGAGAATCTACAGTCTCTAACGATCGATGATTGGCTCTTGTACTACACACACCCATAAGAGTCTCGTCAATTGACGAAGTGAAGGAAAAAACCTAGAGATAAACCAGGCTCTGTTCAATTCCCCCACCTATATTCTTAGTACTGAGATTCAAATCCACAACCTTTGGCTTACAAGTCTAACTCTCTAAACTTTAGGCCACCACTATAGTATATTAGTAGAATAGTATTCCACATTTCCACTTTCTAATTGAAAACAGAAAGCCAGCATGGTTTGAACTGACGTGAGGTGAGTAAGTTATCTCATAATTTGAGGTTTTGTATGAAATATTCCTAGAGAACACCTAGAGGAATAATCATCCTTTCGGCAGAAAAGCATTTACATTTTACATTACACCTCTGTGTAATGAAATCTGATCAGGACTCAAAGCTAAAGACAGAAACACTTTATGAGACATGATAATCCTGCATTATCCTCCAGTCTGTCAGGATACCCGCAGATTGTGTGAAATGCCAGTTGTTTGGAAAACACGCTTGGCTACAGTCATCAATTCAATAGACAGCAAACTCCACTGAGTCGCAACACACAGACGTGGATCTGACCTTGTGGCGGGTTTGTGGTAACCAAAAAGCAGATGTAATCTGCAGGGAGAAGTACAAATAAAGAAAGAAAGTAGCTCAGGGATGTTGTCTGTCTCTCTACACTCTTTTCTGGTGAATGAAGAGCTATGTCAGTTATTGAATGTGTAAAGTAATGTGTGGGTCAGATGTTAGGTTGCAGCTGTACTGATCCTTACAGACATTAACAAAATATCATCGCATATACTGTATCCATCAGCCTGTGGAAATGGGAATATTACAATTATGCATGGTTACAGTTAAAGAAAGAAATATTAGACCTCTTGTGAATTTTGTTTTTTTCCTAATATTTTTGATGTGGGATCAACATCCATTATTTTAAATATATTATTCTTCTAGAAAAAGTGTTATTTATTTTAGTTTGGCAGGAATAATATAATAATATAAAAAAATATAATAAAATATAATATAATATAATATAATATAATATAATATAATATAATATAATATAATATAATATAATATAATATAATATTATTACAATAATACAATATTAATAACCTTTACAGTTTTCTTTTTTTTTTTAAAGTGGCTTCAAAACAAATTCAGTTAAGCCTTTAAAATGTATGTTGATCTAGCAGCTGCAGATCGCTGGAAACCTACACACGGTACTTTAAGGAACTACAACTCCCAGCATGCACCTCGCACACCCGGGTTCCTTACTGATTACACACACAGTCAGAAGATTGTTACGGACTGATTTCAAGGACTATAAACTCAGCACACACAGACACATCATTTCTGAGTCTTAAACTGTTTAATGCGCATTACGACACGGTTTCCTTTACCTCACCATGTTTGATTCCTTTACTTTGTTATTTTGGCACCTTTATGCTTGGGATTATCTGTGCACCTGTTTGTTCCTGTTTCAAACATTAATTTCAAGATGATTCTGTAAATAAACTGCTATTTGATCTTCAACTTTGTTGTGCAGGCGTCCTCTCATGATACTTACCTTGTTTTTATTGTTTAACGATGACCAAATGTGTTATTTGTAAAAGAGAAATAAAAAATAGATAGATAACAGTTTTGTATTTTCTCAAGAAAATTGTTTTGGAGTTTAACCTACATATCCTTAAAATATTTGATAAACTATATTATAGTTTATACTGTAGTTATATTTACAGTGTTTTATGACAACAGCAATTATTTGTACCTAAACTTTTTTTCAATCATTCTTCAAAAGTTTTTCTTTCGCAGTTTTAAAGGTATATTAAAAGTGGAAAATTGTATGGAATATTTAGAGATTTTATACACGATTACATAAATTAATCTGTATAATTACAGTAATAACCTGCATAATTACAGTAATTATCCTTATAATCACAATAATTATCTGTATAATTACTTTAATAAATGATATATTTACAGTAATAATTGTAAATGACAGTTATAATCTGTGTAATTGCAGTAATAATTAGTAAAATGGCAGTGATAACCTGTACAATTACAGTTAAAATCTGTAAAATGACAGTAATAACTTATTTAAGTTAAACTTATTTAACTTACAAATTTATTTTTTTTTTTTCAGATTATCTACTTTTTTATTCTCACAGTTTTTTTTCTGTTTTTTGGCTGCAGGGGCGCCGGAAAATTTGTTTTTTTACGTTTTTTTTCTCTTTTTTTTACAGTGAAGAAAAGCAGAAAAACAAAACAAAACAAATAAACAAAGGAAGTTTTGTAGTCTTAGGGTTTGTTTGCATTTCAGTAATTTGTTTTTTTGCTTTCTGAAATATTTTCAAAAGGTACACTTTTGTACCTTATTTACACCGAAGCGTATATTGGTGCCTTAATGCAATATGAGCATCTTGTTAACAGCTGCTGCATCAGTCACAGCATTTGTACCTTATTTTCTGAAAGCGTATTGCATTTTATAAACTCATTCCATTTCACCAACTATGCTTCGTGCCATGCCTAACAACGCCTTTCACCCTGATAAAATCTGTATAACACTTGGTTAAACTACTTGTTCACAGGTTCTGCATTACAGACACACCACAATACTGTAACTAAGAGGTCTGTTGCTATTCACATTTAACAAACATTCAAGTGCCTCACATTACCCTGAGTCGAAAATAGATCCGACCAAAAGCAGAAAATCACACTATAAAGGCTGCATTGGCTTATTTTAAAGCCACTGAGCGTGGCAGATACTCACCAGGTTTGGGGAGAGCAGGGATTGGAAATGAAACAGAAGACCAGCAGAGGAGATCTGCTCCAGCCAGCGGCGACTGGCTTCATGACTTTCACTCTCAGTGCTCAGAGCTTGATTTAACACGGCCAACAACTGCTCTGAGAAAGAGCAAACCACCGCCACCAGACTCTGACTGAACACCATGTCCCTCCGCAGTTGAATCTCTGAATCTGATCGAGAAGAAATAAAGTTGAATTAGTTTTAGGGCTGTTTACAACATGTGCTGGAATTGTTGGCGATTCATTCCGCGGTGGCAACCCCTGATAAATCAGGCAGTATAGGTCAATTGAATGAGCTAAACTGGCCGGAGTGTGTGAGTGTGTGTGAATGCGAGAGTGGCTGTAAGGGCATCCGATACGTAAAACATACGCTGGATAAGTTGGCAGTTCATTCAGCTGTGGCGACCCCTGATAAAATGAAGGCACAAAGCCGAAGGGAAATGAATGAATGAATGAATTAGTATTTGCATCCAATTATTAACTTATGTGAGAAGCAGCTGTTACTATGACAAAATAAACTGCTTCAGACCCTGCCAGGGTTTATTCTGTGATAACAACGGGCTGCCTCTACAGTACACAACCCCTTCAACAATGTAGGGGCAATATTAAGTAATTAGTCTAGTTAAGGGTGGCAGGATGGCTCAGTGGTTAGCACAGTTGCCTCACAGTAAGAAGATTGCTGGTTCGAGTGAAAGTCTCTCTATGTAAATTTTCTCCCTGTGTTCCCAATGGTTTCCCTCACAGTCCAAAGATATGGGGCACAGGTGAAAATTAAATTGGCTCTAGCATATGAGTGTGTGTGTGTGTGTGAATGAGAGAGTATATGGGTGTTTTGCAGCACAAGGGGCTCATGAGTTGAGGCTGGAAGGACATCTGCATCATAAAATATATGCCAGAGTAATTGGTGTTTCATTCTGCTGTGGAGACCCCTGATAAAACAGAGAATACGTTGAAGGAAAGTGAGATAGTCAGAGTAAGCAGTTTACAAATACAGTGCATCCAAAATCACAATCTGTTCATTCATTTATTCATTTTCGTTTCGGCATAGTCCATTTATTAATCTGGGGTTGCCACGGTGGAATGAACCGCCAACTTATCCAGCAAATGCTTTACGCAGCGGATGCCCTTCCAGTTGCAACCCATCACTGGGAAACACTCATACACTTTTTTTAATTTAGCATAGCCAATTCACCTATAGCGCATGTCTTTGGACTGTTGGGGAAACCAGAGCATGCAGAGGAAAACCACGCGAACACGGGGAGAACATGCAAACTCCACACAGAAACTGATCCAGCCGAGGCTCAAACCAGTGACCATCCATCTTACTGTGAGATGACAGTGCTAACCACTGCGCTACCATCACAAACTGTCTGAGTAGGTAATATAAAAATTATAACTTTTATTTATGATGTGTATGTATGGGTAGTATGAATTAAATTTGAACAAGCTATACCTTCTTTTTAGTGTCACATAACCCACAGTACTAGCATTCATTTCATTAAAACCAGTACAACATCAAAACTAGTATTTCTATAACAAGACACAGCTTTAAACAGAACTAAACAGCAGAAAATTAAACAAAACATTGAAAAATCAAAATAAACTGTGAAGAATAACAAAAAATAACAAATTAAATAATAAGCAAAGCAAAGAAAAAGCTAAGCAAAAGATAACAAAAAGCTGAAAATGAAACAAAATAAATACAAAAAGCAGAGCAAAGCGAAAAGCACATTTAAACCAAATCAAAAAGCAAAACAAATAGCGGAAAATGAAAAGAAAAATTGTAAACAAAACAAAGCTGAAAATTAAACAAAATAAAGCAAAGCAGAAAATTACACAAACTGAAAGGAATAACTGAGTTGTGCTATTACTGTTTTTGTCTAATATGTTTGTCAATGACTTTGATTTTGTACACACCACTCTTCTGAAGTAATGCTTGTTTTATTGCACACTACATATAGGTAGTATTTAATTTTGAACTCAATGATGGTCACTCCTGGGTGTGCATTCCTGAATAATAAATTTAGTGCTTATTTAAAATGACCATGTTTTACAGAATAACAGTCTGCATATCAACATGTATTAACATTTGTATGCATACAAAATGAGAGGTAACAGTATTTTGCATATTAGTCCAACATACAGCTGGTTTCAGTTTCATTAATGTTTGACATTTAAAATAAATGTTTATAGTGAATGGTGCAAAAATGTACATTTATTTTCCACTTATATGAAAAAATGTCTATTAATGCTGTCTGTTAATACTTATGTCTACTGTTCAAATTAAAATATTTGTTGTGGAGTAAGGAGAATACATGTTAAATGACCTCAGATTGAAATGATAAATTATGACTTGCTGTACAACACACCAATTTTCTTTATTTGTATAAGTTTATAAGTTTCATTCATCAAAGCATTGTTGACCTTTTTATGACCATCTTTAGCTAAAAAAGACTCAAATTATCCTATTTTTAAAATCTTCAAATGAGACAATACTCAAATGATGAGATTACACAAATAATCTTCCCACTTTCCAATTAAGTCCAACATTACATACAATTACAAGATACTATTCTTATTTTTCCCATTCAAATGTAACTAGTTTAGCCACATTTTGCAGTCATAACCTTGAGAAACTAAGTCTTTTTATCACATTATATTGCCTTAAATAGATTACAGACGTCTCTGAGGGCTTTGCTCATGTGAATAATTTTTTTTCTCTTGATGAATATTGTGCCGTGGTTTCAGGTGTGAAAGAACTGCTGTGTGGAGGATTTCTCAATTGAGAGTCATTTATTCAGAGTGACCTTAAAAGACTGCCCACTGTTCACTGTGTCAAATTATACTGAAGCACGTAAGTTATGAGTAGCTGTGCCATAAAAGACACTGAATGATGCATGTTCTTTTAGTGTAAATATATATATAAACAGTATTAGAATAATGTGAATAAGTAAATTTGATTTAATCAAAACTCACCTGTGTATTGTAGTAGGACCAGCAGTAGTCGTGTTTTCACCTCTGAGTGAACATAAAAAGAAACATCAGTCATTCACATGATTAAAATTAGAATTCAGAAATCAGAAAAGTGAATAAGAGGCATGCTTTTGAACTGAAATAATAAGCACATATTAAGAATTTAATGCAGTAAAAAACAATCCTGTTTCTTAAGTAGAAAATATGATGAAAATCAACTTTTGAAAGCTGTTTGGACAGAAGGTATATTGTGTCCACGGTCATACTGGAATGATATAAACCCAATAAGTCAGTTTTTTTAGAATTTTCTGACATTAAAATAGGACCCAAGTCTCAGTAATTTTGAGGCCCACCACAATGTGACTGTGCATTCACACCAAAAGTGGCGAGAGCAGTGGCATGGCACATGTGGGCAACGTGGGCGCCGAGGAGAGTTGAAATCAAGTCAACTTTTTGGTAATAAGCTATGATGCGGTTTGGCGGCAACGAGTTAAAATGTAGAGATCCACCTCTGGAGAGGATTCCAGAGTCCTTTGAACTTTGGTTCTACTGTGTGATTATTGCGGTGGCTGGATTTCCAATTATTTACAATATTTTCTTACAGGGACATACATTAAAAAAAGTTACTGGCGAGTTGATGTGCATTAATGATCTTTTTTTCTTTTAAAAAAGCAGGAATCTCATGCTAACAATACAAAACAGTATTGAATAGGTGGGGGAAAAAGCCACACCACACGCAACAACTTGAGCTTCCATAGTTGAATAAATTTGATCAACAACATTCTCATGCTACAAACCCTTAGAAAGGGAATGTAACTGATTTGCTGTCATGGCCCCTTTACGAGATCAATGTAGCAAATTTTGACACTCTTGCCGGTAGAGCAGTAAAGGCAGACATCGCTGTCACCAGGGTGGCCAGAGCTAACTTTGACACTCTTGCCACCTTTGGCGTGAACGTACAGTGACATAGGAGTGCAGTTTTCCCTGCCCACCGAATTAACTGACAGGCGCCATGTTTTTATAATAACACGTCTACACATGTCCACAGAACATTTTTTTGCAAATAAACTGGGATTAAAATATCAGCTTCAACTCTCTGTGATTTATAAGATTTATACGTTTAAAACGTTTATAAAACAGAAGATGTTTGTAGTAAAGACAGTAAAATTATTATGTAATTAATGATTTTATGCAGCTATCATCACCCCGGCTGCATGCTGTCAGAACATGCTAATGTATGTGTGTGTGTACTGCAAACAATATTTGTGTGTGACTCCTCGTTTCAGAAAGGTTTGAATAAACTTCACCACAAATGCATCAAATAAACTCACCTGGTATTTTTGACTAATGAGCTGTATTTTAGCTTCATCCTAGTCTGTCTCTATCACTGACTGCTGTTCATTTGATGTAACACAGGAGAAGCAGACATGCACATGGGAACGGAGTGTGCAGAGAAGCCGCTCATTTGCATTTAAAGCCACAGGCTGCAAAAACAGCTTGGACTGAGACACCAAAATGGGCAGATTCTGGAGGCTATATTAAATTATTTGATGAATATTTTGAGCTGAAACTTTACAGACACATTCTGGAGACACCAAAGGCTTATCTTACATCTTGTAAAGGGAGTAAAATAGGTGCTCTTTAAATAAGTAAAATAAAACTAATATTTTTTGCACTGAAATCCACAGGAATATTTTGAAAATAAAATAAAATGTCCAATAACAAATAATAATTATTGCTATTGTTGTTATAATATTCATTCATTCATTTTATTTTCAACTTAGTCCCTATATTAATCTGGGATCGCCACATATGTTTTATGCAGCGGATACCCTTCCAACCCATGGGGGAAACATCTATACACACTCATACACACACATACACTACAAACTATTTGGCTAACCCAATTCACCTGTACCTCATGTCTTTGGGCTTGTGGGGGAAACCGGAGAACACAGAGGAAACCCACGCGAACATGGGGAGAACATGCAAACTCCACACAGAAATGCCGACTGACCCAGCCGAGGCTCGAACCACCGACCTTCTTGCTATGAAGTCACAGTGCTACCTACTGCGCCACCGTGTCGTCCATAGTAACAATAATAATAATAATATTATTATTATTATTATTATTATTATTATTATTATTATTATTATTATTATTATTATTATTATTATTATTATTATTATATTATTAATATTATTATTTTAATTATTATTCATTCATTTATTTTCTTTTCAGCTTAGTCTCTTTATTAATCAGGGGGTGCCACAGCGGAATGAACACTGGGAAACACCCATACACTCTTGCATTCACACACATACACTACAGTCAATTTAGCTTATTTAATTCACTTATAGCGCATGTTTTTGGACAGTGGGGGAAATCGGAGCAGCCGGAGGAAACCTACGCAAACACTGGAAGAACATGCAAACTCCACACAGAAATGCCAACTGACCCAGCCGGGGCTTGAACCAGTGACCTTCTAGATGTGATGGGATCGTGCTACTCACTGCGCCACCATGAGGCCCGTTATTATCATTATCATTATTATTGTTGTTGTTGGTGGTGGTGGTGATGGTGGTGGTGTGGTAATAATAATAATAATAATAATAATAATAATAATAATAATAATAATAATAATAATAATAATAATAATAATAATAATAATAATAATAATAATAATAATTAGTAGTAGTAGTAGTAAAAGTAGTAACATTTAGTTTATTTAAAAATAAATCATTAAAAAAGCACTTGTATTGATAATATTTTATTATAATACAAACTACATTATAATACTTCATAATACAAAAAATTGAAATCAATGAAAATATAATAAGCACATCTGACTAGACCATAATCTTTATCTGCTTCTTTTTCCTCCAAAATAGTTCACACAAACATCCATCTTTATGAGGTTAAAATGCAGTAAAGTGGTTTTTCAGCTTTTGCTGTCAACCGACCTATAGGAATTTCAGCCCAAATATTCACTCTGTCTCCTCCATAAACCTACATTTAGCTGTGTGTGTGTCTTTGTGTGCATGTGTGTGTTTATTTGTAGCAGTTCCTTCAGCTTCTCTTGTGAAATGGAGCTGAAGTGAGAGCAGCTCCAGAAGTTGTTTTTGGCCAGGACTGAGAGTATGTGGTGTGTTTGTGTGCCCATTTTACCAACACTGACCTTCTGCAAACCTGCTGATGGTGTGTGTGAGGGTTTGAACGCTGCTGGGCAGATTCCACGGGTCCTGCTTGACGTGAAGCCGCAGTTTCTTGGTGCAGTTGAGCTTGGGCTCCATGTCCTGGTGAAACTCTGTCCAAAAACAAGTAGAGGATCACTCAATTTAAACATTCTCCATTATACAATACAAAAACACAACTACTGTAGCACTAGACTGAAAACAACACACTCGAGCAAGGGTGGGACCAAAACATATGATATGGAAAAAAAATAAGAAACCACTTGAAAATATATATATATATATATATATATATATATATATATATATATATATATATATATATATATATATATATATATATATGCATTTTCAGAATCTATTAAGTGTGAGTTTGAGAAAATGTGTTTATTCTATAAATAATAATACAAATATTGTCATTTACAGCATTTTTGAAAATGATAATTGGTCAGAATAGCAGATGTTTTAATTAGTTTTTTTTATTAAAAGCAGGGTTATTGCACCAAATACTGATTTCTTAACTCCTTGGAAATATAAATCTAAAATCTATAATTGACAATATTTTGGATCGAAATTTAGAAGAAATTTTATCAGATCTTTGTATAATAAAAAAATAACAACTTACTCAGCAAAATCCTAAATGTACTCAGTTCAGAGTGTATTTGGTCCCTCTCCAAATCGAGTAAAAGTTACTCAGCAGAAGAGTTAAAGTTAATGAGACAGTGAAAGGTCTGATTAAGCAATGATTAAGCACTGATGATGAACACCTGCTGCTAATTAGCAGAAACAGAAGAGAAACATAAAACCTTTAGTCTACCTTTAGTCACAGCCTTAAGCTGCGGTCAAACGTGACTTTTCCTCCCATAGATTTCCATTCATACGCACTCGAATGCGTCAGACCGGAAACGCAAGGTCATGCCTCAAGTTTTGCATGTTGCTGCGGTGCAAAGTTCAAGCTTGGTGAACTCTGACCTGCAAAATCGCATCACTTGACTGCGTGAGACCAATCAGATCAAAACAAGACCTCTCTGGACAGAAATTTTAAACATGGAGCAATCGCTCGCTTTTTTAAATGTCTAATCATCTTGTTTAATACCGCCCCTTTTCGCAGCGCCGCACCACAGAATTTCGCACACACAAAGACCGGTGTGACCTTAGCTTTAGATGAAATGAACTCAAATAAAACACATTAAATCTCTCAAAATGTCAGCAGAGCATCATTAAGCAACTACACAAACAGCAGCTTTACTTATTACCAACCTGTATGGCCTTATTTCAGCCAGATGCTACAAAATTCCATAATGTGATATTACTGATATTAATTTACTGATTAAGTAATTGTTTACAACAATAATAAAATACAAGACCATTTGAGGAGAACAGTAGTTGCTTTACTTGGGCTCTTTGATTCGTTTTCTAATGTTTGTCTTTTTGCTTGCCAAATAGTGTGTTATGGCAAGCACTGCATAACAAGATCAAATGCGCCTAGGATAGTTGATTCTGTGGTGTTTAAGTAACTGGTCAAACCAGTAAGATTGATTTTGATCTATTAAGTTTGAATAATGTTTTATCTTGAAAGTAACACTGTGTATCAAGAGAATGGAACTCAGCAATCCTTTTATCAAGTTATAAAATGCACTGAACATCTGAAACACTCAAAACACACACATAAATAATCAGCGCATGCTTCACAACGATGATGAAGTATTTGTTTTTTTTCTGCAGTGAATGCTGGAAACTATGGATGAATGTTGTATGTTTCTCCTAGCACGAACTGCAGCAAAAAAATCTCTAACCATTGTTGATACGCATACGCTGCTTCTTGATATCTGTGTCTCTAAATTGATTCAGATGCTCAATGTTTTTAATTTTTTTTTATAAAACCACAGTTAAGGTACATTCTCTTGAAAAACACAGAATTATGCCTCTTAAATGATAAACCATAATTTTAACATAAATTACAAAGCTAACATTATGCAAAGTTAAACTCAAACATTAGGAATCAATACGGGATCATTTAATCTGATCATATTCACTCTCTTTATATTTGTCATAAGCAAAGAAACACTAACATTACAAAGCAAGTCAATGGGATCAAATAAATCAACTACTGTTTTTCACAATGGTGACATCAGAAAATAAGTTCTTTTGTTGTTGTTTTTTTTTTTGTAAAACGTAAATAACTAAAACAGTTAATTCTCAATAAGTCGCATATGGATTTTTGTGGACATTTGAATCAAAGAGGTTAGTCTAACAGGTTAGTAATAAGTGAATCTGCTGCTGCTGTTTGAAGTTAGTTGTAATGTTGTTTTCTTTTCTGTTTGTGCTTATCAACAGCAGGTGTTCATCATCAGTGCTCAATCATCACTTAATTAATCCTTTCATTGTCGCAATAACTTTAACTGTACTGCTGAGTAACTTTAACTCAGTTTAGAGGGACCAAATGCCCTCTAAACTGAGTACATTTTACTCAGAGGAATTTGCAGTGTACTCAGACATATACAATACCTAATACATTCAGTGAATTCAAAATGTTTCAGAAAGCAACCAAGATTATCAAGTGGCCCCTTATTATCATTTTTCTCCCAAAGATGGTCCATAAAAGGTGTCAAATCATGGTGATGATAAAAGGCGTATAATAAACATAAACCACACACATGCACACACAAACACACACACATACCTATCTGCTCCTGCTCTTTTCAGGAAAACTGAAGGACAGTAAGAGGGTCTTACATCACTCCATTCATTTAAGGGGTTATATAATTACTGGGTCTCTGATAGGATGACGTGAAACATTTTCAGGAGTGTACAGAGTGTGTGTCTGCGTAAATGTCATAACTCATAGTATCGTAATGGTACAAACGTGTAGTCGGTTAAATACAAAGTTGTAATGTACTTTTAAGATACAGTGTGCAACTATAACGAAAGGTATCATCCTGGTGACAATTTTCTGAGAGCTTGCACCAAACATTTGTTTCCATGTACACTAAGTATAGCACTATCCTAACAGTCTTCGTAGTTGTTAGACATATCCTACTTATTCTGTTTCTCCCCATGTCTCAGTATTTAAGTTCCTTAGCCAGCATCAGGACGTGGACGCACTGGGGCGCTGTTTTTGCACATGTCAGTGTTTACGAATAGATTACATCAAAAAGAGCACAAGTAATCTTAACAAACTATACATCAGTCTAAAGCTCTGACCCTCAAGCAGCCATTGTACACTCTCAGAAATAAAGGTACAGAAGCTGTCACTGGGGCAGTACCTTTTCAAAAGATACATATCTGTACCCAAAGAGTCCACAGGTGCATATTAGAGCCCAAATGTACCTAAAAAGTACCTTTGAGGTATCATTATGGACCCTTTAGGTACAAATATGTACCTTTTGAAAAGTTACTTCCCCATAGACAGCTCCTGTACCTTTATTCTGAGAGTGTATGTAGTTGTTTTTAATGGGAACTTTAAAAAGTATGTATTTGCTAAATTTGTGTTAGTTGTACAGAAAAAGTTCATTAGATATGGAGTGCATATCATCGGAATAACAAGACACACATTCATTGCTGTACATCCAAGTTTTATTTTGAAAGGTAAGAGTCCTCAGAACAGCATCCCATAGAGCACATTTAGTCCAACGACACAATAGTGTTGAATTATGAATGAATATTAATTTATGTCACCGTTTCTTCCGGAGACCTGTTGTTTACATTGTTTACTATGTTACTGGTAGCCTACGTGGAAATGACATCTTTGTAGTAAAAAGCAAGTCGATGTCATGGTTTACTGTTACAAATAATATGAGACCATGGACAAAATAAAAATTCAAAGTTAGAGTTGCTAAAATCTACACAAAGCAGTCGCATGTTATGACGTTTTGCATAAGTGATCTGTGAGCCACTTTTAGACAATAACCTACTTTCTAGTTTGACTGAGAATTTAGCCAATGGCTGCCAATGATTCTTTTGACAGATGGTGGTTCAGTGCCCTGTCAATCATTACGTGATGTGATGCGACACACCTGCCCTGCACAGCTTTATGTTAACAGTTCGGGCTAATAACAGACCAGCTTGTTTGCAAAAAGGAAACAAAGAAATGGATTGTCAAAAGTTTTACTTTGGTGAAATGGGTTTGACAAAGATTGTTTGAAGCGATGAGAAGAATATTTCTGAGAAGAGCTGATTCGAAGATGACGTGGATGAAAACTAACTTGTGGTATTTCCTAACGGTGAGTATTATTGTCATATTGCCTGTATTATATGATAGTTGATTACGTTTCGGTTTATCTGTTTTACTTTATTAGAGAAATGATCGAATCGTACAACATTATTTGTGAGCTGTAGGACGGTGTATGTATATCTTTATAGATATATTATGGCATATAGGCTATGTGTATGTGTGTGTGTGTGTGTGTGTGTGCCTGAATGGTCACTGTCTATTACCATATATATATATCATCAGAGTAATTGTGTTTGCTACTCAAGGGTGGGGGAATACAAAATTATTTAGATTTATTAACAATAGAATCCTAATTCTGTATTTTTTTATTTGTCTTGCACAAACGTACAGCCATGTAGCTGAATCTCTGATGTGGAGTGGGTTTCAGAAACCAGCCGACAGCAAACTACTTGAAAAAGATGTTCAAGTTGTGTGTGTGAGTGTGTGTGTGGAAGCACTTTGTGTATATAAAAAATAATAAAAAAAAAAACATTAAGTATGATTGCCTAAGCATTTTGAATGATGAGGACACATGACATGTCCTCGTAAACATTAACAGTGTAATGCCTACTATAGGTCAAACCCATATAACTATACAGTCCTCGTAAACCACATAAGCTAGAAAACACAGACAGAGAAGAATCATTTAGGTAACATAAAAATATTGTTCCATTCAGTTGTTTGTGTAACCACCGTCATGGCAATCTAGCAACAAACAGCTTAGTTTGTAATTCTTAAATCTCATTTTTCTCAATGTCATGCATGTGAAAGCCTGTATAAACATATCCCACGTACAGGCACACAACTTATAATGAACTGTTAAACCGCGAGGATTACTAACTAATCTTACAACAGCAAAGCAAGCATCACTGTATGGAGGTACTCTATAAACCCCGGATTCAGACTGCAAACACAGACGGAGCAGACATTCGCTGACTCCTCACTTCAGAGAAGATTTATTTCCCCTGCTTTCAAATATCACCAGAACAATGCCTTCTCTGTTTATTAACCTGCCGAATGACCTTGAGCGCCACATCCGGTGTGAAACTGTGCCCTTGGGAATGAACTTTATTATCACATAAAGCAGTGACTCAGGAGTTACTGCAGGTTGCGTTATTGTTGCTTTCTACTGTCAGCAAACTCAGAGATTTCATACCTGGAGCTGTTCAACTCACATTCAGCATCCGGATGCTTAAATTAAACATCTGAACGTTTGAGAAGAATCTGTCACGCAGACTATTATGGGTAAGCATCAGTCTGGAGAGCATCTGGAGTGAGCGTAAGAATTATTGAATATTGCCTTTGTGTTTTTGTTGTTCAGAATTGCATATGAAATTTCCATCTGGCATTTGTTTGAATGCAATCTAAATAATAAGAAACAAAGAAGCAGCACAGGTCAGATAAAGTTGGGACAGTGTGGAAAACGAAAATTAAAAAAAGAAATTGATTTGCAAATTTACTTTGACTTGTATCTCATTGCAGACAATATGAACACAAAATAGTTCATGTTTTGTCTTGTCAACTTCATTTAATTTGTAAACAAACATCTTTTCCAGTCATTCAGACCTGCAACACATTCCAAATGACGTTGGGACAGGAGCAATTTAGGGCTTGTAATCAGGTAAATTGATTAAATAATGAAGTGATTTGAAACAGGTGATGTCAACAGGTGATTGTAATTAGGATTTAGTACAAAAGCAGCATCCAAGAAAAGTCTCGTCCTTTAGGAGCAAAGATTGGTCAAGGATTGCCAGTTTGACAACAAATATGAGAGAAAATTATTGAAATGTTTAAAAACAATGTTCCTTAAAGAAAGATAGGAAGACATTTTAATATTTCACCTTTAACAGTGCATAATTTAATTAAAAGATTCAAGGAATTTAGTGCATAACGGACAAGGGTGCAAGCCTAAGCGGAACAACCGTGATCTCTGATCCCTCAGGCGGCACTGCATCAAGAATCGTCATTCAAGCGATATCACCACATGGGCTCAGGACTACTTTGGCAAAGCTTTGTCAAGTACCACAATATATCATTACACCCACAAATGCCAGTTAAAACTGTACTGTGCTAAAAGGAAGCCCTATGTTAACAGTGTCCAGAAGCGCTGTCAACTTCTCTGAGGCATCTGGGATGGACCATCACACAGTGGAAACGTGTACTACGCTCAGATGAGTCAGAATTTCAGGGATTTTTTGGGAGATATGGACGCTGTGTGCTCCAAACCAAAGAAGGAAAAGAATCATCCAGACTGTTACCAGCAACAAGTCCAAAAGCTAGGGTCTGTCACAGTATGGGGTTGTGTCAGTGGTAACTTACACTTCTGTGATGGCATCATCAATGCTGAAAAGTACATAAAGATTTTGAAGCACAATATGGTGCCTTCAAGAAGACATCTTTTAGGGACACCCATGCAAATTTCATCAAGTCAATGCAAAGCCTCATTCTGCACACATTACAAAGTCCTAGCTGCGGAAGAAGAGGATACAGGTCATTGACTGGCCTGCCTACAGTCCCGACCTATCTCCAATAGAGAATGTGTGCACATTTTGAAGCACAAATCTTACAATGAAGACCCTGTTGCCCACCTAAAAATGGAACAAAGTTACACCGTAAACCCATCTGTTTAAAGTAGTAAATGCTTTACTGTCCCCAATTTTTTTTAATGTTTTGCAAGAATCAAAATTGGAATTTGTTTATTTTGAAGAAAAAAAAAATATATATAAATACATATTAAAAATTACTTGATGTTTGTTGTGTTGTCTGCAAGAAATATAAGTCAAAGAAAATTTTTAAATCACTACAATTTTTTTTTATTTGCGTTTTCCATACTGTCCCAATTTTTTTCTTTTATGAGGTTGTAAAATAATGGGGTGTTTATTAAAATAGCAAATTTTATTGAACAAAAAAAAATTAGAAATAAACTGCATATTTGTTTTTAATTAAAATGTTTTATGCTTTGGACAAAAAAAAAAAGAATGTCAAATTTTTGTTTACTTAATTTAAACTGACAAACCCTGTAGTGTTTATCAAAAAAAATATTAATTAATTAATTAATTTATTTATTTATTTGCAATTTTTGACAAAAGTTATTAAAAAGCTACCAATATGCTTTGGATGCATAAGGACAATTGTGTTATACAGAGAATTTTAATTTTATTTAATATAATTTTTTATATATTAATATATAATATTAATATATTTATTTCTACATGTTGTAATATTTAAATATATTTAAAACATGGTTTAAGGACAATTTATAAGCACTGACATGCTCTACACATAGGAAAGACATTTATTAAATTTAATTAAATCTTTACATTTTAAATAAAATGATTAACGTTCTTTTACAGAAGATGTTTTTTATATGCTAAGGACATCAATTTTGTTGGTGTAAAAGGCCTGATTATTAATAGATTATGTTTTGTTTGAAATGACTGTACAAAAGTGTACCCTTCAAGGGTGCAAAAAACGTCACAGATTCTCCAACGAGACAGAGGAAGTGACCCAGACAATCTCGATGAGTTCAATGTCCCACTGTCCTCAGATGAAAGAGAGCGGAGATGTCCTAGACTCTATCTCTAGTAGTCCGGTGTTCTTTATCTGCCCCAAATAAAATGAATTGTACAGATTTGATTAGGGTGATTTGCAGTAAAGGACGAAGCTGAGGTTGGAGCAGTCAATCACAGAGACTCAGAGGAAACCCCCACCTTCAACCACACTTCCTTTTGCCAACCAGTCTTTAGACATGAAATAGAGGCCCAAATTTATGTCACTTCTTTTCTGTCTTGCAGACACACAGCTGACAATAGCGGCAGTGCCAGAAAGATTTAAAAACACATCATAGGAGATTTCTGGAGATCATTTTAAGAACATAATCTCATAAACATGTACAGTTTATGAGTTTCAGCATATTTAATGCGTTTTGTGTGGATTGCTTGCAAATTGAAGTCTAACTTAAATTATGCAATTCATGAAAAGTGAACTGAGCTATGAAAGTCACTTAAATAATTATGAACCTGTGCCAACAGGAATAAAGCAGAATTTAGTTCATTAAAATGAGCATCTCTACTGTATACTCTAAATTAAATGGTTCTGAATAGCACAAAAAGTGGTTCATTTTCTTGTAGTAATACGGGAACAACACTATACAGCACTTTGTCAAACGGTGCTGGAACTATAACAGGTTTTACATGCAGTACGTTTTTACATGCATTACCGGTCAAAAGTTTGAGGTCAGTACAATTAATAAATGTTTAAAAATAAGATTCTCCTGCTCACCAAGGCTGCATTTCTTTAATCAAAAATACAGTAAAAATTGTAAAATTGTGAAATGTTATTGCATAATAAAATAGCTGTTCAAAAGTAGTTTCATATTTAATTCAATAATTTATTCCAGTGATTTTAATGATACATTTTCTGCTTCATTACTCCAGTCTTCAGAGTCCTATGATCCTTCAGAAATCACTCTAATATTAATTATTATTATTGTTATTATTATTAATAATAATATTATTATTAAAGATATAGTAATAAAAGCAATAATGACTGGAGTAATAATTTCATTTAAAACTACAGACAATAAGAAAGCAGTTCTTTAAAATTTTAATCAATATTTAAAAATTTTACTTTTTTTATTTAATAAATGCAATAAAATTTTCTTTAAAAAAAAAAAAAAACATGAAAAAAAATGACCACAAACTTTTGACCAGTAGAGTACACTCTCATTTGCTTTATTGCAAATAGTAATTTAAACCACAGTTTTGCCTCTAAGAAAGCTGTGTTTTGGGTTAGTTCCTTATTAGAGGGGAATTGAAGTGAAAAAAAGGTTGAGACCCAAGTGGTCATCAGGAAATATGAGGTATTTTAATGTTGTTCCTAATCATTTCTTAAATGAAACAAATGGACTGAAACTACATTCACAGTAGTGTGTTTTTTTGTTTGAAACAGCGTTTCAGAAGGAAAATGTTCCTCACTCAGACTGGTGTTTTTATTGTGTTTTAGAAAAAGCAATTTCCTTCAGCACAAAACAGCCTTAAACAAATGATCAATAACCATTGACTCTGCATTTACATGTTTCTCTGCATTTGTACTTGCACCATGGCGGTTGTGTAATGGTCATGTGAGAGGGGTTTGACAAATCAGGGAATGATATGCAATAGTTTAAAAGACCAATCAGAGAGCAATTGTGGATAGCCGTGCTTCTGTTTTCAAAGGGTTTTTGTTTGTTTGTTTGTTGTTTTTTTAAGCAGAACACTGTTTTTTTTTTTCTTAACTAAAGCAGGCTCTTCAGTTTTGTTTTGTTTTTCAAAAAACTCAGTTTTCACGGACTGAAGATGCTGAAGTACAATGGATACCAGGTGTAAACATACCAAATTTATAAATTTAATGAAGACACACTAGAGTAAAAAATGCCTAAGAAAGAATTAGAGAGCAAGTTCTTTGTATGGAATAGATAATATAAAGCACATTAACCACCTCAAAGAGCTGCTGAAGAAGCAAACAGTACTTGGCTTAACAGGTCCTTCATAAAGTAGCGGTACTATCTATCACCTTAGCTACATGTATGTACCTTAAAGAACCACTGAAGAACCAGTTTGTGTGCAAGTGTGTGTGGGTAGGTTCAGTACCTTGAAGTCCTCGTCCTGGAGTGAAGCACTTAGTTTGTTCAAAAGCTCTTGTCACGGTTGCCCCTTTTAGCAAACTGGTGATGGACTCCACCTGAAAATAAGATCAGTACCAAAACATCAGAGGAAGCTGATTTTGAAATTACCTAAAACATGGACAAATTGTGTACATTACTGTACAGTAAAATAACATTTCCCAATAATATGTAGTAGCGTAATGAACAACTAAAAAGAATCAGTAATAATATTCAACAATATGCAAAAAATAGCATGATAAAATAGCAAACGACATGAAATCTTCTACTAATGACTTGAAATCCAACAATCTAGCCATAACACATTTCATATATGTAATTGTCATTATTATGGAAGGATACTGGGGCCAAATATATACAATTAAAACCAAATGTTTTGAAATGTGATTGTCAACATACATATTTTGTTATGGCATTGGCCATTTTAACTGATTTCTTTAGGGTTGCAAATACACACAGTTTGACCATGTTGAAGCAACAATCTTTAAGAACGCAATATAACGCATATGAACATCCCAGTAAATTTAAAAACACTTCATAAAACATATCCCTAACAAACAAACAAACAAACAAACAAACACACACGATGTCTTGTGTTTAAAAATATGATTCCTTATGTACCTTGTCGAATTTGCAAATATAGTCTCAACAGCTGTTGTACTTGTTGATGATTTGACAGGGTGCTTAAAGTGGCTTCCAAATCTTTAGTACTGATCATACTGGATCTACACTTTTAACCAGCAAATCTTTCTTTTCACCCTCATGATGAACTGTAGTGAACAGTAACGAACACAATGACACAGTAGTGGTTCAAGGATTACCTGCAGGTAGCTAGTGGAGTGCCTAAAAGTTTAGTTTTAGGACCATTTCAACACAGCATAAATACAGTAGGATCTGTTTTGTTTTGTTTTGTTTTCAGAAATGTGGCTTTTCTTTGACTGCTACAATATGCTAATGACACTTAACATCTGTTTGTGATCTTATGTGAATTTCCATTATATAATGAAACAGAATGAGTCGTGTACACTTTAGAATAAGCTTAAATTAATATTTAAGTTAATAAACTAGCATTTCTCGTGTAAACATATAGTAGATTATACATATAAAACCAACTTGTAGCACATGGAAATTAATTTTATGGTATGAATTATACACAATCATAGTTTCATGCTTATTAGCGTCATGAATAGAAACGTTTTCCTCTGGGTTATAAAAGGTGATCATAGTCAAAAGTCTTTATAGAAAACATGTCAACACAAAGATGAAGCAATAAAAATGGTGGTTTAGTTTATATTTGCATTTATTGATTAGAAATCAAACAATCCAATCATTGTTAGATTACTTTTTGTAATTATCAACACCCCTACAGTAAGCAATATTGGTATGGAAGGTCATTGGGGTCACAAGACCTGCTTAAACAAAACATGTTTAATTTGAATTTCACATTTTTTTAAATCCGGCCTTTAAATTCACTTACTGTGACTGTGTTTCAAAACTCAGTCCCATTGGTGCTATTAAACCTAAAGTGTCAGTTTGCACAAATAAAAGTCCCCTGAACTCCCACCCCGTCAGCCGGAAAACATTTGTGTTGCATGTGAACAGCTAGTGTTGTGCTCCAGGAAACCTGCATGCTATAAAGCAAACAGCAGCCAAGAGAGGACGCAGAGAGCTGCACATTCTCCATTCAACTGGTGATTGAGACATCCTCTTTAAAAGTGTGGAGACAAAATGGATTGATCTCTAGGGAGAAATGATCGTGGTCGTGGTTCATCTATGAGAGGCTTCAGCCAATGTTAAGTGTCAATGAGGTCAGAGGTAAATATAAGAGTTCTTAAGGGCAGACGGTTTCAAGCCAGTGGATGTAACCACTCACACAGATTTATCATTTAACTTTATACTTTTTATACTTATTATATTCTATACTGTTGCATACTTACAATATATTACTAATCTATGGAAAAAAGACCACTTGGAAATTTCAAAACTACTGATGATATTTTTACACATTTTAAAGGGATAGTACTCCCAAAAATTGAAATGTACTCATTATTTACTCATCCTCAAGTGGTTTCAAACCTTTGTGAGCTTATTTCTTCTGTTGAACACAAAAGAAGATATTTTGAAGAAAGATTAAAAACCTGTAACCATTGACTTCCTTAGAGGGAAAAACAAATATCATGGAAAACAATGGTTTACAGATTTGGTCAGTTGTTACAGGTTTTTAGCTTTCTTTAAAATGTCTTCAGTTGTGTTCAACAGAAGAACGAAACTCATAAAGATCTGAATCAAGTAAAGGATGGGTAAATTAAAAAAAAATTCATTCTTGGCTAAGCTATTCCTTTATTTTAAAATATGGTCATTTGAATAATAAACTCAATGGTACTTTTTCAGACATGTTAATATTCCCTTTAAGACAACACAATACCAATATTTTAACCTCAGAGGAGTTCAGTATTTTGGTGGAATAACTCAATAAAAAATGTGTTATTTTGACTGAATGTCATTTTTTTTAAATAAAATAAAATAAAATAAAATAAAATAAAATTAAATTAAATTAAATTAAATTAAATTAAATTAAATTAAATTAAATTAAATTAAATTAAATTAAATTAAATTAAATTAAATTAAATTAAATTAAATTAAATAAATCTCTAAATGACGGAGACAAGGACAGTACAATTGGCCCCATCACACAGAAAAACAAAATGGTCAGAGTCCTGACCTAAATCTTGTTTAAAATCATTGGTGACAATGTTATGACTAAGAAACCACTACAGTGATTAATCTGTGGAAAAAACTGAAGAGGAGATATTATGTGGCTGCAGATGGGCTGAAGTTATTCAAAGCAAGTGCAGTCTTAACCTATCAGGAATTTCAGTTGGAATTTTTTGAGTTATGTTATAAAAAAACTGCATATTATATATATATATATATATATATATATATATATATATATATATAGACCCACACACACACCTGACTAAACAGATGCTCCAGGAAGCCATGCAGTTTCTTCTGTTTGTCATGAGATATCCATACACTGGTCGGCAACTCATCTCCTGCGTGTGTGTGGAGAGAGAAGAAGAAATGGTAATCATTAGAAAATACATATTTAAATCCATTCACTTACCCTCGAGTAATTAAAAAACCTTTAGAAGTTAAATGTTTCTGTTCAACACAAGAGAAGCTTTTTTGAAGAATGTTGGAAACCAGTGGCCATTTACATGCATAGTGGGAAAAAAAATCATTCAACATCAAATGGCTACTTTCCACCAGGTAAGAAAACAAAATGCATGCATTAAACAGTTCGAGTATAATTTACCAAGTAAAAAAATATGAGATTAAAACTCTAAATTATGATTTAGCTAGTCGGAAATTAAGAGATAAAAAAGTTGACTGGTGCAAAGTCAGAACTTGCTAAGTCATAATTGTAATAATTTTAGTAATGATTTTTTTTTTTTACTTTTTACCTCATATTAAGTCATAATTTGGATTTTTAAACTTGTAATTTAAATTTTTTAAGTCATTGATTTGACATAGTAAGTCATAATTTTGCCTAAATAAGTCATATATTGTCGTCTTAATAGGTCATATATTTAAACCTGTAAATGCAACTTCATAATCTTCATAATTTCAAATCATAATTTTGTATCTTGTTATTTTGACTAGCCAAGTGATCATTTAAAAATTTTTTTGCTCATAATTTAGACTTGCCAAGTCATTTTTTTTTTTACTTTTTACGGCCATTTTATTTTTGTCTTAAAAAGCCTTTGAAAGCATTTGCCTTTTTTTTTCTTACCTGGCAGAAATGGGCTTCCATAGCTACCAGTTGCCAACATACTTTGAAATATCTTCTCTTGTATTGAACAGAAGAAAGCAACTCAGACAGTTTTTGAATCAATTGAAGGTGAGTATATTTTCATTTTTGTACTGAGTTGTCCCATTTAACATATTGTTTTCATTAGTGCTGTATTGTCATAATGTGCACACATCTCTTTCCTCTTTGTCTTCACCGTCCTTCTCTTCCTCCATCTGTTCAGCAGTTAGCATCAAATGACCATCAATTTGGCAGGCGCAGTGTTTTGGCGGGTTCTGTTTGACTAAGTGGAAAATGTGTGCTTGATGTGAAGTGCAACCAGATAAGACTCAATCTGAAAGGCATATGGAGGCTCTTGCCAAATTTGATTAGAGTCATGGGGGATTTATCAGAGGAATCCGGTAACAATGGTGTCAGATGTGCTCAGGATGGTAAATGTTTGTGTTACCTGAGTCCATCTCATCGCTGTGCACATAAGAGCTGCAGTGGCTGCTGCAAATGCTGGTGAAGGAGGCGATTGAGTTTCTGTTGCTGTTACAGTCACTGTAAAATATCAGACAGATGTTCATGTGTTACAGACAAATTAATAGCAAACTAAATTATTCAGGATTCTAAAATGAAAAGTGCAAAAGAACAGCATTTGAAAGTAATGAAAATGCTTTCACTGTCACCAGCAATCTAGCTACTGTGGACACACACACATGCCACCAAATTAACTACAACTCCCAGCATGCACTGATTACACACCGGTTCCTGATCCCTACTGATTGCAAACATGCACAGCTGAAGCTGCTCAAGGAATCATTAAATGGACTGTACATACACCACACATGCACACACACTGTGCTGAGTCTTGTTTTCCCTGTGTAACAGTACAAAGATTTTTTCCTGGTTTGTCTTGCCGTGTTTTGACCATTGTTTACCATTTTGACTCTTTGCCGCCTAGCCTGACATTTTGCCTGTATTTTGACAACGTATTTTGGGCTACCTTTATGCTTCTGTTTTGCTCCCGTTTTGACCACTGCCTGTCTGACTACTCTTATTATTAAAGAACTACACGTGAATCCTCACCTCCATTGTCAGCTTTCTTACATCACAACAATTAAATAAACAAGTGAATAAATACTTAGCTGATGGTGAGTCTACTATACTAGAAAGTGTTTGTGCATTACAATCTTTATATATATTATTTAATTCATTGATGTTATATTTAATTTATTATTATTATTATTATTATTATTATTATTATTATTATTATTATTATTATTATTATTATTATTATTATTATTATTATTATGCGAAGTAAATCTTTGAAAGAAGTCTCTTATTGGACAAAAGATAAATACATAGGTACAAAATATAAAAGAATATAATAGAAGTATATTACATTATATTATAATAAAACAAATTGAATTATATGATATTATATTAATCCAGCCAAGGCTCGAACCAACGACCTTCTTGCTGTGAGGTGACAGCACTACCTACTGCGCCACCGCATCGCCCAGAGATGGGTTGAGGCTGGAAGGGCATCCACTGCGTGAAAACATGTGCTGGATAAGTTGGCGATAAATTCCGCTGTGGCGACCCCAGATTAATAAAGGGACTAAGCCGAAAAGAAAATGAATGAATGAATAATATAATATAATTACTTTAAATTACTTTATAATTACTTAATCATGGTACTTTGATAACTGAAAAAAAATACAAATAAAAATATTGAGAAACTAAATGAAATTATGAAACTTGGGAAAAATGCTGTGACATTATGCTTCAGTTCACTTAAAATAATTGCAGTTTAAAGTAATATTTATACAGAGAGAGTTAAAAAAGCAACATTTTGAAGGGAAAACTTAGATTATCTACCACAACATATGACACATTTGTTATTATTATTTACTATTATTATTATTATATATATATTTTGGCTTAGAAATTACTTCCTGACGTATTTCACAACATAAAGACGTGTACAATAAAACAAGTTGAGAAACCTATCAGAGATGTTATTTTTACAGAAGACAGACACCCCATTTGACAGTAAAAGTATGGTCACTGTAAGCACATTTACCTATAGGAGTCCCGGTTGCTGATGGTGTCGTGACCCGAGTCCTCCTGCTCGTCTCCTGTCACATTAAAACACACTTTCTTCCCATTGCGTTCACTTCTGTCACTCTCACTCTCCGCTGAAATGTAGCTCTCCGTGGGCTTCCCTTCAGAGCCGGTGGGATGTGTGATGGAGGAGAGCAAACTGGGGAAAACACACACAGAGAGACAGAGGGAGAAGCAGAGAAAGATTAATCACACCGCAATCAATGTGCAATAAAACAGTCAGAATCTACACCTTCAGAAACACATGTTCGGGACTCACAGACTGAAACATCACTATGTGACTCTGTTCATGTGAAGCATGGGTCATCATAATGGACAATGCTATAAATATGAACTGTGGAAAACACAACAAAACAAACAAATATATATACAGTTGAAGAATTATTTGCCCTCCTGAATTATTAGCCCCCCCTGTATATTTTTTTCCCTAATTTCTGTTTAATGGGAAAGAAGATTTTTTTCAACACATTTCTAAACATAATAGTTTTAATAACTCATTTCTAATGTCTGATTTCTTTTATCTTTGCCATGATGAAAATAATATTTGACTAGATATTTTTTTGATTCCAGTATTCAGCTTAAAGTGACATTTAAAGGCTTAACTAGGTTAATTAGGTTAGTTAGAGTAATTAGGCAAGTCATTGTATAATAATGGTTTGTTGTGTAGACAGTCAAAAACAAAATATTGCTTAAGAGGGCTAATAATATTGCCTTAAAAAAACTTAAACCTTAAAAAATAAAATAAAATAAAACTGCTTTTATTCCAGACGAAATAAAACAAAAAATATTTTCACCAGAAGAAAAAATAATATAGGAAATACTGTGAAAAATTCCTTGCTCTATTAAGCAAACTGGGAAATATTCACAGAAGGGTTAATAATTTTAACTTTAACTGTATATGCACACAAAGTGAAGTTTAATATTAGACAGATTTCGAGAGGAGCACGCACTCATTATTGACCCAGCTGGCCCACATTAGCTAATCAAAGCATCCCAAGTCACTATATATCCTCATTTCCTTTTGACAACTGTCTTCGTCTAGAAGAAACCCCCCTTCCTCCACCTTAATCTAGAATGGGCAGCACGGCGGCACAGTGACTAGCACTGTTGCCTCATAGCAAGAATACCACTGGCTCCGGGTCCTCGCCGGGCCATGTGGTATTTCTGTGCAGAGTTTGCATGTTCTCCCCGTGTCCGGGTGGGTTTACCCCAAGTTCCCCAATTTCCTCCCACCGTTCATATTTGCTCTATATTTTAGACAAAATTAGCCTAAGTTTCATTTGCTAAATGTTTTACTCTCAGGGAGTTCACCTTAGCCTAAGCAGTGTGGGAGTTTTGAGATCGACCTGAGATCAATCTCCCTGACACTGCAAAAGGAAGAGAGATGTGTATCCCTGGATAATGTGTATCCCTGCTTATAAGGGCAAATCAACACAAATCAATTTACGAAAATGTAAAACATTTTGATTTACAAAAATGTATCAAATCAAATTTGATTTAATCGGATTTCAATTTGAAATTGATTCAAGATTAAATGAAATGGAATCGAAATAGAATAGAATAGAATAGAATAGAATAGAATAGAATAGAATAGAAATGCCGTGAAAGTGAATTGAACTGAAAAAAATAAATAAATAAATAAAATAAAATAAAATAAAATAAAATAAAATAAAATAAAATAAAATAAAATAAAATAAAATAAAATAAAATAAAATAAAATAAAATAAAATAAACACCAGTTGCTAAATTTTCAAAACAAGATATATGTTGGGCGGCGCAGTTTTGATTTTGAAAGTTGCTGGTTCGAGCCTCGGCTGGGTCAGTTGGCATTTTTGAGTGGAGTTTGCATGTTCTCCCCATTTTTGTGTGGGTTTCCTCCGGGTGCTCCAGTTTCCCCCCACAGTCCAAAGACATGCGGTACAGGTGAATTGGGTGAGCTAAATTGTGTGTAGTGTATGTGTGTAAATGAAAGTGAATGAGTGTTTCCCAGTGATAAGTTGCCGCTGGAAGGGCATCCGCGGCGTAAAACATATGCTGGATAAGTTGGTGATTCATTCCGCTGTGGCGACCTAAGCTGAAAATAAAATAAATGAAGTAATGAAGATATGTCTTATTTTCTTTTTTGCATTTATTCGACAAAAGATACAAAACATTTACATTTTATAATTGCTGTAAATATCAGTTTTGTGTTATCTATTGTCATATTCCCATTGTTTTCTTATTAATTTAATAGGGTTTATGCAGAAGTATGCGGAATGACTTTTAATTTGTCAGTAACCTGGGTCAAGCACTTCCGGGAACTGTATGCAGTTACAAAATCAGCATGTTTAAGGTCTGTTTTCTTTCAAAATTAACGATCTCCACTGGCTGAGTGATAGCCGATATAAAGTGGGTCTCAGAATATACAAGAAGCACTGCATTAAATTACTTTATTTCGTGCCATGTATTTAAAAATGAACGTTTATTTTACTCCAGTATATTCAATGGAGCTTCTCCGCTAGCTTGCTAATCCTGACGGGTGAATGCGTGTAAACGGCTTTGCGTCTTGTTTTACACTTGAACAACTAAATGAATGCTAAAGTCTGTTTAACTGATTATATTTGAATTACATTACAACATCGATGCTGTAAAAGGAACCGTATAAAACTGAAAAAAGTCACATTAACCATTCACCGGAAGTTTATCAGTATGGGAAGAAACACTAGCTGTGCATATACCCTATTGTGACTTGTGTTAGTTTGTGTTTTGGATTTTTCCACAAAGGCTTTTGTTGTGGCTTTTTTATTGTTGTTGTTTGTTTATATTCTATCTTTCTATTGCATTGTTGCAAATAAACCCTTTTTTATTTTATTTCACTTTTTTTTATTATTAATTTTTTTATCATTCATTATTATTCATCTAAAAAATCACTGCCTGTTTTAGCACTACGCGTGTATCAGGTCATGTCAAACTCAACGTATCAGTGTGAATGTGTGAGGATGACCAGAGCCAAACAAAATCACAACCTGTTTGTGTCTGGCTTCCGGACAACAACTTGAGGAAGTTAGAGGTCCTCAAAATATGAATAACATCAAAACATGCATCTACAGCTGTGTCAACAGTCATAACTTCTCTAGGTTCCTCTCCTGGAGCACGGGCGAAGAAAATGTAGACAATGCTGGCTGCCATATTCTCACACATGGGGGCATTTAAGTCATATTTTCAATCTGGTTTTGAGGCCCAGTCTCTCCACACATGAACACACTAACATGTCAAGCCTTGTTTGAGTTTCAGATGACCCCCTCCGGGCTGTTTTTATGAGCAGGGACACGTAAACATACTTTCATGGAATATATTCCCTTATGAGCGCAAACCGTAACTCTAATTCTCATTCTAACAATAAATAAAAACCTCGACCAAATCACTTCCAACCCAAATTAATTCTCTGAGTGAGAAGCGCAGGAAAGTTTCCAGTGACACCATGTTCGTGAGAAAGCCCGAAGGCCTTCAGCTGCCCTAGTTCTCCCGCTTTGTGGTTCTACGGTAATGTTTAGACAATGTTTATAGGACTACATCGATTCTGAAAGTTTTAGCATCAGCTGAGATTCCAGTTTCTCAATTTAAAACATACAAAGCAAATAAGAAGAATTGATTCCTCAGTGTTGTTTGTGATTCTCCTTTAAAATTAATAAAACTAAAGAAATACACTCAAGCCGCCTTTTCACTGCACACGAGAAATGACAAGCGACAGACAGGAAGTTATTCATTTCCAATGGAGAGTAGTCCAGGAGTTTCGATCATATCGGTATGCAGAAAATTCAGATATTTGAGCTGTGGATCCGTTAAATTATTTGAACTCCTGCGACTAGACCATATTTGACCGATCAACTGGATGTGATGTATTCCAATGTTTTCCAAGCAGATCTGAGCGCGCAAGATTGGAAATATTTTTTTTTTTTTGTAATTTTTTGAATCAGAAAAAAAGTATATATTAAAAAACATTTCTATTCATAAATGAGTATTAAAAATATATATATTTTTATGTTGTCTTCACATTCCCTCCAAAAAATATTTGTGGTCTATGAGTTTCTAGTATTCATTCATTCATTCATCTATAGTGAACGGACGGAGAATAATGGCTCTTGCTTTTGCACTTCTTTATTTTGAACTCTGAGAGAATCCAGCTTCTCTCCCATGGTGCACGACAAAACTGAAAATTATGTGTGATTGCCACAAGGGGGTGTATTCCGACAGTTGTGCCCGAATGTCATGTGCAGTGGAAAGGCAGCTTCAGGGGCCATTTACACAACATTTCAGACAAAAACATGACATTTTAAATGCGTTTTGCCTTTTTGTTTACACAACTATTACAATTTTTTGGGGGGCTGAAAATGCAAAAATCTGAAAATGCGTTTCAAAGTGGAAGATTTTTGAAAACGCCACAATTGTCGTTTCCATGCAAACATCCAAAAACAAATAAGTATTTAAAACAATGACAGGCCCCCTTATAATTTTTTTTGGCCAACGAAAGCATGATTCACACCAAATGCACATAAGCATTCTTGTAAATAGAGATTTCATGCAACGTCAATGTAAACTGGGCAGCACAAATGATGCGCGTTTGTTACGAACACGTAGAATTCCCTTTAATCACGTCTTCCATGCAAGTTATATTCAACTCCAGATATTCAACTCCAGCAGAAAAGACGAAAAGCATACAGCAAAAATCTAGAGCGTGTGACGCTGTGTTTAATGTTACAGTATAATAAAAGCCCATGCTTTTTTATATCGTGTATGCATGATTGTTTTGTTTCGTCATGAGTTTGACGCCTTGTTGTTTAGTATATACTCAAAAAATGCAGTTTGTAGTTTGTTCGAACTACTTACTTAAAATGAGCTGAAAAAACACAATTGTCGTTGACAACTTAATTGTTTTATGTTCAATCCACTTAAATTTGTAAAAACTAATATGTAATTTATTTATGTTGTCCCACACTGTAAAAAATATCCATAAATTTGCAGTTTTCCGTATTTTGTGATTCATGTTTTAATATTTTTATTTCCCCCCATTTCAAGAGTTCACACTTAACTGATGATTGATAATAAACCATGCTGTCCTGGGAGAGAGCCCTGAGTTATTTCCTTGAACCCAGGGCTCCCTCCTGTTAGCAGGGCGAAAGGGAATTTGAGCTCTGGTAGATGTCGATGAACTACCCCCACTTATTTCTGGCTAATGACGGATATAGAGATGGTTAAGGAGAGATATAGGCTTGCTAAAAGCTTGACTATGATGCCAATTTGGTATGTTCAATTTACTTAGGTTCTGGACTGTGGGAGGAAACTGGAGAACCCGGGGAAAACCTATGCGAACACGAGTACGGGCAAACTCCGCACAGGAATGTCGACTGGTTTGATAGGGACTTTAACCAGAGAGATTCTTGCTGTGAGGCAGCAGTGCTAATCACTGGGCCACTGTTTTGCCTATCTAGAAAGGGGGGAAGGGGTGTAGGGGTGGGTGGAGGGTATTTTTCAAGACGAAGACACTGAGATAAGAAACTCTGGTTAATACATCAGTAATATGGGAATATTTTGGACACCGAACAAAAACAGGTCATTTGTAAGAGCTGTTGCAGGATTGTTGCCAGCATTAGGAAATACAACGACCAGCACCTAAACTGACTATAAAATTAAATCACAAATCAAATCTAAATTGCAATATATGTTAAAAAAAATACAATTAGATATTTTGCCCAAATCACACAGCCCTAATCATAAGCATGTGATCCTCTCAAAATTAGTTAATAAATAAACTTCACTTCTTTATTCTTTTAAATTGTGTTATGAGACCTTGATCTTTCTTCCAACAACTTTTAACCTTGAAAAGTTCAAGAAAATGACTTTTATTAACATTTAATTAACAAGTTTAAAAAGATAAATTGTCTTGGTTGGTGTTGTATAGTACAATACAAAAACCTTGTAATAAACTGCCAGTACATTTTCTGTATATCTCCACAATTTCTCTACATATTATTTCTTATACATTATATTATTTCTAACTATTAAAATGTCAATAAAAGTACTGTGGGGTTAAATTTTCTATATCAAAAGTCCACAGAGCAGAGATGAACATCCTATAATTCACATTATATTCATACTGTAAATAAACCGAAAACACAAAATATGGAAACTGTCCATTTACAGATATATTTTACAGTGCAACACAAATCAATTGTGTGGAACCCAGCATTTTTTGCAGAACATGAGAGATCTCTCAAATTCCACCTTTCATTTTTCAAATGACATGAGGTTAAGTAATTAATAACCAAATTTAGATTTTGGGGTCAACTAATACGATAATTCCCAACCCCCCAGAATTTTTAATCAGCAACATTGCTGCCATCAGTACAATAGAAAACTCTGATTGGCTTTATAGTGAACAATGTTTGGGATCGATTCTTAAACCCCTATTCCACTCGCAATTGATTTTCAGCCAAAGCAGTCAGGTCACCACCACTGAGTACCATTCTATCGCCTTGGAAAAGATCACCTAGCAGCACTACTGGCTGGAACTTAATAAGGAAGTGAGCCCAGCATGGGGGCTCAAGGGGCACAGAGAATCAAAGTGAGAAGAGTTGGAGGAGGGGAACAATGATGGGACTCTGCAGGGGGAGATCTTGGTGCAGCTCCAAGGGTTCCTCTGCCTACAGTCCTCTATACACAAGTGCTTTCATGTGACTCTTTACATTCAGCTAATGTTGAGCAGCTGACTCTGCACTTTCAACTATAGATCAGAATGTGCCTTCTGGTCAAATCACACTTTCAAATGCTAAAAGAGGTCGCTATCTAAAACATCTGACAAGATAGATATGAAACATCTGCACTGCATTAGCAGGACAGAATAAAAATAGAGCCAAAGCCAGAGGGAAACAGATTGAGATACGGGTTTTATGGTATGCACATATACTGTATGCTAAAAAAAAAAAGTTCTTTGATTCCAGAGTAAAGGAAAGCCCATATGAACACCACTTCAAGTCAAAAGTGAAGCACATTTGTGGCCCATATTAAATAAGCTTAAATTAAAAAATTTTATGCAAAAAGGAGATACATTTATGTTGAGTCTTATGGGCTTACACCTGGTCACTTCATGCATTATTTTTCTGATCTGAGAGCATTCAGGAGGCTGGTCTGGGATGAATTCCAGAGGAACCTGAACAGGTCTAAATGCATATGGTGGTTAATATTCAATTAACACTATTAATTAACAATATAATACAATATAAACAATTAAGACATGTAGTTCAATAAATTATTAATAGGCAGCTTATCAATAGCTATTGTAGTAAGGTAGCTAGTAAGGTGGGTTTAGGTATTGGATAGGATTAGGGATGTAGAATAAGATCATCCAAGTACAAAAAAAAACTACCTATATCTTAACAATAGGCAGGTAATATGCCAGTAATTTATAGTGTGAGTTGTTATTTAAGCTAAAGTGTTACAACAGTTTCTCCTCACAAAAATGTAAAAAACGAATTAAATGAAATAAACATGAGAGCGTGTTATGGGATATTAGTTATTTACATGTCAGGTATGACACAGCTAATATGCGTGATCGGGGATCAGGGATCTAGGGATCTAGACAGCAGAATGAGCCACCAACTATTCCAAAATATGTTTTATAGCGAATCCCCTTCCAGCCACAACCCAGTACTGGGAAACACCCATACACTCTTGCATTCACAAACGCATCCATACCAATCCTAGTTAAGCGATACATTTTGAATGCAACATTAATATAACATGTCAGCTTTAACAACATAGTTGCATAACGCATTTATTTTGTTAAACCACAAAGTTCTGTTTTTGAGAGAGTAGATTACACACAAATTTATTTAGCTTTGTACAATTTACAATTTGTATCTGTATGACAAAAAAAATATGTTTTATTTAACCCATAATGACAGCAATCATGGTGATTCTGATGCTTTAGTCGACATAGTAAAATTCTGGCACAGGATTTGAAAATTATATTTATATCCATTTAGCAAAGACACACTTATGAGGTCAAATGCAAATGAAACCCTATTCACAAATCTGACAGCTATAAAATCTAATAAAACATGTAAACGAGTTAAAATGAGTTAATGAGTTAAAATTCATTTTTGACTTACCTTTTGATTTCACCAACCAACGTTTTGTCCACCACTTACATTGAAAAAAAATTCGAAACACTAGAAATATCTTGATTTTTAGTTGCTGTACCTTATTATAAGCTTGTTATGAGCAGTGTTGTGCAAGTTACTTCCAAACTGTAATACATTACAGATTACTTATTACTGTGATTTAAAAGTAATCCCTTACCTTACAATATTACTGTCTCAAAATTGTAATATGTTACATTACTCTTATATTACTTTTTAGTTACTTTCACCAAAATAACTACAGAATTAGAACTTAACATTCTAAAATGACTAAATGTACTGCAGAGCATTTTACATCCAGTAGAAAGCGATATGATGTAGCAGAATGACGGTGACCTATCCAGGCTACTAACAATATAGTATATATTTGGCAACGTGAAGGCTCAAGACAATGCAAGAAAGGATAAGAGCCAGAATCACAAATGATCAAAGTCTGTTGAAAGTGTGGTAAAGGTAAAGTGATTATCTGGCAATATCTGTGAATAGCTTGGCTATTTTCATATTAGACACAACAGGCCTATATGTAAACTCCAATGCCATGGCGAGATGCATTTTTTTCTTAATCTTGCCATTATTCTATTCACTTTAAATTCAGGTTCACAACACAAAACTGTCATGCACAAAGTGAGCATGATGAACATAGCTTTCTCAATATAATGCTCGTGCACCGATTTCCTTTGTGGACAAAACTGCTTGTGAGCTCTCAAATATACGCTGCTCGCGTGCAAATTTTCTCATGCTCTCTCAAATATGCACTGCTCACGCACAAAATTTCTTGTGCGCTCACAGTACACTACTCGCTCAGTGAGATTATATGCAGACTCACAATTTGTGTCTTGTGTTCCCTCTTCCTTTCATGCTTTTTGATATAATTTATATTTGTACACTATTTATTAACAATAACCAAAATACTAAAATAGACTTACATATAAATTTTTTATTCTAATCCACTATAACCTTTTTTGTTGTTTGTTATATGATGAAATATTTCCAATTTCAAACACTTAAGACACAGAGAAAAGTTGAATGCAAAGAATACATTTTTAAAAAACATTTATTAAACATCCTAAAGGTGCACCATACTAATCAAATAAAACAACATTTAAACAAAAATATAACGAATGCAAGCAGAAATGTAACCGATAAAAATAGGGGAAAACTTGATGAGGTATTATAGCCTACTGAACTATTCACTCCTCAAATTAATCTCACTATCAATCCCATTTTATCATGGGAACTAAAATAAATTGAACACGTCTCTGTTGTCTTCCACATTGCTGATGAGATTGTGGAGGACATTTTCCCTGTCATGTACAGTGTTTTGAACAGTTCTACAGTAAAGTACTTCAATTAATCAGTTGTGCTAATATTAGTTGCTATGGTAACACAAGCGTAATATAAACAAATTACCCAGTGCTGTAGTTTTTTTTTTACAATATAGGGTGTATTATACTACAATTCACCACACTTTACTGTAGTAAAACTACACTTTGTATTTCATTTTATCAGTTCACTATTCTTAATACTACAGTATGCTGAAGCATTCATTAACAAATTGTAAATAATACTAGCCTAAAACATAGGCAGTATATCTAACACTCAAAACACAAGTATTTATTATAGAATTTATCATAACCTTTTAGTGTTCGTGTATTGCTAATAAATACTGTAGCAATATATAAACCATATCAACATTCTTGGGATAACCAATTGAACAGGAGGATCTCTGGAGAGCAAAAGCACGAAAAGAAGAGGAAACATGAGGCACATAATGTGAGTCTGCATCATCTGATGGAGCCAGAGCAGATCATTCGCACGTGAGCAGCCTTGTTTTGAGTGCATGCGACTGCGGAAAAAAAATTGCGGTCGAGTTGTCCACGAACAGAGAATTACATGAATGCGCTCTTGTAAAACTGCGCTTACGACTGTTGTCAGTGAAATAACGCCATATGCACATACGTCCATCTCGCGAATGTCTTCTGCTCATCTATTTTTGCCGCTTTTCCGCTGCACGTCAGGGCTTGACCTTACTGTGAACCGGGCTGAGCCAATAGCCTCGGACCTCGAGCTCTGAGGCTGAAGTCATTCCGCGTTCAAAGTAAAAAAGTTCCAATAGCCAGAGGGATATTATAATGACAACACGCGCATATATTCACTAACCACGAACAGAAAATAGAACTTACTTGCGGTATTTTTTATTTGGTAATGTCTTGCGGGCGAAAAGTTTGTTGTAACGCACGCGTTACTGAACATGTACCGAGTAAAATATTACTGAAAATGTATAAGTAATGCCTTACACTACTGCGTTACTGGAAAATGTAATACATTACTGTAATACATTACTTTTGTAACGCATTACTCCCAACACTGGTTATGAGGCCCCTGGTTTAGAACCACTGTTTAAGGGGACTGTTGATCCCAAAAGTTCATCCAAAAATCACTGTGTTTCTAACCTGTAGCTTATGCTGGCCGATTTGACAAAAATACCATATCCTGATAACAATATAGTACCATTTCTGCACATTCAATCAACTTACAGATTACTGTATTTAAACTGACCACTTACATTTATTCATTTTCCTTTGGCTTAGTTCCTTATTTATAAGGCATTGCCACAGTGGAATGAACCGCCAACTTTTTTGGCATATGTTTTATGCAGCAGATGCCATTGCAGTCACAACCCAGTACAAGAAAACACCCTTACACTCGCTTATTCATACACACTCAAACACTACGGCCAGTTTAGTTCATCCATTTCACTAGTAGCGCAAGTCTTTGAACTGTGGGGGAAACCAGAGCTCCCGGAGAACACCCACGTGAATGGGGAGAACATGCAAACTCTACACAGAAATGGCAACTGGCCCAGCTAGGACTCGAACCAGCAACTATCTTGCTGTGAGGGGACAATGTTAACCACTGAGCCACCGTGCTGCCCAACTGACCACATATAAATAACATAATCATACAAAACACACCTGAAGCAACAATAGGTGTGTAGGAAAAAAGCACAATTTGAAAATGTGCAAAATGACAGCAAGCAATCCTAGCCACTATCAATACTTGCTGAATAATTTATTAAATGCAATGTTACAGTTAATAAATTATTCAGCAAGTTCTGATAGTGTGCAGGATTGACTGTTCTGCTTCTACTGATTGTTCTGCTTCTAAATGTTTAATTAAAAATATAGAAATATAAAATAAATATTATTAAAATATAAAAAATTCATTCATTTTCTTTTCGGCTTAGTCCCTTTATTAATCTGGAGTCGCCACAGCGGAATGAACCACCAACTTATCCAGCATATGTTTTACGCAGCGGATGCCCTTCCAGCCGCAACCCAACACTGAAAAACACCCATACACACTCTTTCATACTCATACAATACAGCCAGTTTAGCTTATTCATTTCACCTATAGCACGTCTTTGGACTGTGGGGTAAACTGAAACACCCGGAGGAAACCCACATGTTCTCTGAGTGTAAATATTTGTACATAGTAAGTATGAAGTTATGCCATTTTCTATTGTAATTTCTTTTTATTGATTGTTTTTGTGGACAACAGATTTAGGTAATAAAATTTATTTACTTACTTTTACTTTTGCTGAAAATAGGGAAGTTAGAGGAAATTTGAATTTACATTGTTTTGTTTATTATTGAATAAGTTAAAAAAGACAAATTTTGTTTGAGAAAATCATTGTGTAAATAAAATCTCTATATATTTTCTTAAACAGCATTGTGTGTGCAGTCTTCCCTTTCATGTTGCGTCCTTACCCCTAGACGTTGCGTAACATGAAATTGGGGGCTCGTCCGGGATCAGAACATGCAAACTCTACACAGAAATGCCAACTGACCCAGCTGGGGCACGAACCAGCGACCTTCTTGAGGCAATCGTGCTACCCACTGCGCCATCATGACGCCCAATATAAAACATATATTTTTCAAAAACAAATGATTACAGGTCAAAGATAAAAAAAAACAGCTAAATAAAATGCAAAATATAAAATTGCAATTTTCTTATGATGTTTTTATTTGTATGTCAGCATCCCCATAATGACGTGTAATTTTGCGTTTAAATAAATTATGAAAAATTATTGCACACACACATATACATATATATATATATATATATATATATATATATATATATATATATATATATATATATATATATATATATATATATATATATATATATATATATATTATCACCCGGGTAGATGTAGACAAACACTTCCACTATAGCCACTTCGGCTGGTTGAAAATAATTTTCCCACATAATTCTTAAAAGCAGGGTTCGACAATAAGGATGGTCCAATATGCATGCAAAGGTGATCTTAGAATTGAGAATTGATAGAATTGATAAGCCGTAGTGGGCATTTCCCTCTGTCCCACACTGAACCCAGTCGACCAATCGCAATAGACTGGGTCATCGGACCAATCAGTGCAGATTAGCACCACACTAGGGATGAATTTGGGAACAAATGAATCCCTGAACAAATCATATGGGAGTCGTTAGGATAATTAGGTAAAAATAAATGCATATTATAAGACAATGAAAGTGTTTTTGACCTTGCATGCATATCAGCCTGTTGAAGAGGGGCTCTTTAAGCTGAATACTAGTATCTTGAAAAATATCTAGTAAAATATTATGTACTGTTTTGCTATCATGGCAAAGACAAAATAAATCAGTAATTAGAAATGAGTTATTAAAACTATTATGTCTAGAAATGTGTTGGAAAAATCTCTGTTAAGCAGAAATTGGGAAGAAAATATACAGAGGGGCTAATAATTCAGACTTCAACTGTAGATATTGTCATATTGTACATCCCTACTGTAGCATAAAACTTTTCAAGACTGTTGTATATTAAACACTTAAACTCAAAACATATACATTATTTATGAAATTGCAGCTGCCACATACAGATAAAAAAAACTAGAAATGTGGCGTCAGTAAAGTAACATCCCTAGAATGTCTTATTATTCCAACTGCACTTATTGAATAAATTTAAGAATTTAAAGTGACGCATATTAAAAATAAATAAACTATGCCACTAAGGTGGTTGCAGAATACCAACAGCAGGCACAAGTCCATCCACTTCAGATCTCCTCATTCCTTTGCTTTTCTTAGCCTTTTCTTCATCCCCTCCAACCATAGAGATCAATGCACCTCTTAATCCACAGAGGAGTCAGAGGCTTCCGAAAAGTGCCTCCTATGAGCTACTCTGCTGCTATTTGCCCCATTATTGCTGCATGATAGGGATGGCTGTCTGACAACCGCCTCCAGGCAGCCATTACAGCACACTCTCTTGCCCAGGGCTTCGACTAAGGTCATTATATGTCCACCAGATCAAGGACGGCCTTGCAATAAGCACACTCTCAGACCTTCAGCCAGCAATCGACTCTGACAAGCATATGACAGCAGCGGCGGAAGGTGCTTCCCTCACCGCAGATCAAGACTAGCTGTAATTACCATCATGTCCACTGAATATGTGACCACGTGATGTCCAAATAATGATGAAAATTCAATGGCTGTTAGCGATAATGGATGTTTTTCATTTAAACTATACAGTGGTATGAATAGAACTGGAAGGGAAGGATGAATGGTGAAAGTGAATGAGTGTTTTTTTTGTGTGTGCCACTTTTGCAAATTACACAGTCAGTGACATTTACAGTGTACGAGTTTGAGTTTGAGAGCGTTTTTTATTTTTGCAGACTTTCATTTTGAAATATAGGGGCCGACCTCAAAGTGTCCCATTTCCTTCAAGG
The DNA here is from genome assembly GCF_903798145.1 of Danio aesculapii. NCBI lineage: Eukaryota > Metazoa > Chordata > Actinopteri > Cypriniformes > Danionidae > Danio > Danio aesculapii. Next base: position 22,789,634 of record NC_079458.1, read on the forward strand.
TGTTAATGTGCTTCCAGAAAATGAAGCCATCAACAGCTCGGCTCAGACAGGAAGGACCCCACCTGCTTTCTGCTTAAGTGTTTCTCGAACGCACACACATTTAGTTGTTGGAGAAAAAAAAAACGTAATGCAAATTCCAGATGTTGGGTCATGTGAAATCCACAAGGTTAAATGATTGCTGCTTTAGTTAGATCCCAAAGGGACTCTAAAAAGTTATGACTTATCACATCTAAGAACAATTTGATTTCTGATGTCAGTTGATTTTGAATCCATTACTTATACAGGAGTAAAATCAGTGCTTAATTAGCCAACATTTTACACCCTATTTTTTGACCCTTGTAATTTCTAATGTAAGACTTGGTGCTCTATCATACACCCGCACCTGCATACACATACAATAATGCGCAAGACGTGTTTGGCGTGATTGTTGCTATTTTCAGACCAGCACCCTATTTTCATGTTTTACGGCTTGTTGTTTAAATATCAAATCTATTTGCGCCACTTTGTGGACTCATGGGTGGTCCGGTCTAGAAAAGAGGTGTGTTATTTTGAGGAACTGAAATAGACTGCACCATTGACCAACTAAAAGCTGGTCTAAAGTCCAGCACAGAGTGCAGTAGTTATGCGCCTATGTGGGTCCAAAACGCTTACCTTGCTTAATACACACAGGATGTACAGCAATACACAAATATCTTTACATATGAAAAATTTAAACATTAAAATATTACAAAAAATATTATTTATTACATTAATATAAAAACCAACACCTCCATGTCTTCTTCGGGTTGGGGTCTTTTTTCGGTTTATTCATGACAATTTGCATTTGCATAATGTTATTATTATTAGCAGTATTATTTATTATATGAATATTTATATTTGCTTTAATAAATACAAGTTTAGATCTGTCTACCTGTTCAGTTTTGGAGACGTGCATCATCATATAAGGCATAATAATGTGATGTGAAGACGATGTTTTCAGTCAAGGGTGTACAACACTGTTACCTTATCCTTGAAAGTAACCGAGTAAAGTAAAAAGAAAGTAAAGAGGCCAAATTGAGGAGGCTCGTTCTTTATCCTCACGCAGATGGGCTGTTTAACTTTTTTTCTCGCTAGTGAAGCATTAAGTTTTTTAGTTTCATGAAAATTGCCTTTATTTGAGAGGGTTTGCATCCATTTTGCATCCTAAAATTAGGGGTAGGAAGTCAAAGGCCAGGAAGTAAATCCATTCCTTTTTTTTCTTTCTTGAACTCTTTTATTTGGTTGTTTGCTGCATGACATTGAGAAATTGAACAAGGATAATGTAGAAAAATTCCTCATAAAAGGAAAATGGCAACTATGAACTTTGGCTACTGTAGTTGACAGTGGGCTTAAATGGGTAATAAAAACAAGTTTGAATTTCTCCTTCTGTCTGGTTTTGGAGACGTTTGCCTCAGCATATAAGAATATAAGAATACCTATAAGTGTTGGAATAAACAATGGTTTTTTGACCATACTTCGTTATTATTGTTCATTTATTCTTTGCTGGAAATTAGAACTGAATTTAGAAATAATTTCGAAACAAATCTTTGCGCTTAACAAATGAAAATAAATATGTAAGCCAATGGATGTCTTTAGTGGAGTGCGTACAACATTGTTTCCATATCCACGAAAGTTAATGAGTAAAGTAGAGTAAAAATAAAATAAAGATAAAGTAAGAGACTGAATGGAGGAGGCTTAGTCTTTATCCTCACACTGCAGATGGTCTGATAAACTGTTTTCTTGCTAGTAAAGCATTAAATTTTTCCTCTTACAAATTTCGCCATGTTAATAGCAAATGCGCCAGAGCATAATGCAACTGACTCTTAAAGGAAATATGAGATGAGACTCTGATTGGTTTAATGCACATTATGCTTAAAACACACCCAAAACTCATTAAGAGAATTAGCACAACCCTGTTAGACCTCCGCCAGGTCGCAGAGTGTATTTTTCCACCCTTAAAATAGCAAAAGTGGATTCGGACACACCATTAATGTTTTTCTGCTTTAGACTTTGTGCCTAGATCGTTGTGCCTAGAAAATAGAGCCCTTGGGGTGTAATGAGGTTCATTTTTGATTGTCAATGAACCATCCTCATAATAATAATAATAATTCACCCTTATGTCATAGATAAATTCAATGTTGGTGCTGTGCAAATGTGCAACAATTTTTCATGTTCTTTTGAGAAGATCAAGAAAAGCTTTAATTCTTAACTTATGGCCACTTTTAAATTGCTAAAGCACAATAGCCAGGTAGTCTAGGTCATTCAGAGTGTAAGGCTGCAATAAAAGAATAAAGAGAATAATTCATAAATCACAATGAAAGCGCCCATCTGATGAAAGCTAGTGAATTAATGATGATCGTGCTTTCTTTATCTTGGACTTTTGAGTTATAGAGTTCTCTTGAAGCAAAGGGCAACAACATTCAGTTCAGTCACACTGTGTAGCAAATTTCATTCACTTCAAAACTTGTGTTTCTGACAGTTTAAGTACTGAAAACATCACTAGGTTAAAACATCTAAACGTCAAAGTTTCAAACAGACTCTTACAAAAACACTACAGATGATACCAAATAAAAATGCCATACTCATGAATCTGTGCAGCGTAGCACTCCATTTCTTTGACAACAGTGGTGAGTTTGGTCAGAAGTTTGTGGTAGGCGTCCAGGATGAGCAGGTCATCCTCTCGTAGCAGGAAGCGCAGACCATGACCTTCTGCCCTGCTCAGACTGTGTCCTGATGGGGCAGCCATGCTAGTGATACTATGCTGGACGTAAACCATGGGGTTCAGCTTGCCTGAAAGCAAAAAACAGCATTAAAAAACCTAAATCTCTCATTATTTAAACATATTTTGTCATGAATCAATTGTGTTTGTAACACTTTGTTTCTTTGTGAGGTTTACAATTTATTTAACCAATGAAAATTAATAAAAAGACCTTGTGAATACACCTTATAACTGTCTGGATCTCAAAAAGTTGAAAAAAAACCCTTCATAGTTCTGTTCTACCATAATTTTGAATAAAGAAGCACATCAAATTTAGCCATCATTGCGTATTTGTGGTGTAAGCTTAATTCTTAAACACTCTTCCCCGGGTCTTGGCACCAATGTAAATAATCCAGTCATCCATTTAGCATTAAAATACACTCCCATATAGGTTTTATTTGTCATAAAACCACACTCCCATTTGAACCACAATCATTTACAGATAACAGCACCAGTATAACCCCTACAGTTTTATTCGCCTTCTAAGTGGGACTCCAGCAATTAAAGTGTGTATGCTAGTAAGGATGCTATTGACCACAGTCTCTGGGGTCTATCATCTTGAAGCCAGAGGTTTAATCTCAAAGCTCCTATTAGCTGGCTTCTATTACACCCACACACTAAACATTCATTCAGATCACAGCACCGTTGTGGATGGAACCACACTCCCATTCAAACCTCGCTCTTATCTGGGTCACGGCACCAATATAACCCTCTGGTTTTAATATGGGTAGAATCACACTCCCATTCAAACCTAAGTCTTATCCGGGTCATGGCACCAGCATAACCTCCCAGTTCTAATCTAGGTAGAACCATAAACCCATTCAAACTTCAATCTTATCTGGGTCACAGCACCAATATAACCCTCCAGTTCTAAAATGGTTAGAATCACACTCCCATTCAAATCTCACTCTTATCCGAGTCATTGCACCAATATAACCTCCTGATTCTAATCTAAGTAGAACCACATACCCATTCAAACCTAAATCTTATCTGGGTCACGGCACCAATATAACCCTCTGGTTTTAATATGGGTAGAATCACACTCCCATTCAAACCTAAGTCTTATCCGATTCATTGCACCAATATAACCTCCTGATTCTAATCTAAGTAGAACCACATACCCATTCAAACCTAATCTTATCTGGTCACCGGCACCAATATAAGCATCCAGTTCTAATATGGGTAAAATCACACTCCCATTCTAACCTCAGTATTATCCGGGTCATGGCATCAATATAACCTCCCGGTTCTAATCTGGGTAGAACCAGATACCCATTCAAACCTCAATCTAATCTTGGTCACGGCACCAATATAACCCTCCAGTTCTAATATGGTAGAATCACACTCCCATTCAAACCTCACACTTATCCGGGCCATGGCACCAATATAACCTCCTGGTTCTAATCTGGGTAGAACCACATACCCATTTAAACCTCAATTTTATCTGGGTCACGGCACCAATGTAAAAGAATGCAACCAATGTAACTCTATTTGTCAAATATATTTCATATAACGATCATTTGTAAAATCACACTTTGGCAATACATAAACAACAAATCTAAATTCCTAAAATATAAATAAAATATGTCTATCTAACAGCAATGATATACTTCATACAGGGCTTTAAATTGGTCATTGCTTCCTATAATGGGCAGTCTCCATTGTACATTATAATTAGGAGTATATCTTTACTCACCATGCTCTGAATTGCGGCTTCCTTTTTCCAGAGTGTTTTTCCTGTTGTCCAGCTGAACTCCAAAAGCACTTCCCAGGGAAGTAGTGGTCTTGGGATAAGACACCTCCATTACATTAATGTGACAGTTGGTGGGGCAGAAGTCACTGCTGTGTAGAGGCGAAACCTTGCTCTTCGCCTGCTTGAATGTGGGCCAGGCCCTGTTCTTCAAAACCCTTGAAAACTGAGCACAGAGAGGAATTGTTAAAAGATAAATGTTTTGTGTGGATTTGAATACAACAATAAGTTATTTGTTTTTTTTCTGTCTAAATCATCTAAATCAGTAATTCACACTAAAATCTAATCAACATTTAACTGTGTCAAACAGCCTGGTTTCAGTAAGGGTTTACCATAGATTGAGTCTGGTATATAGTTCTCATAGTTCAGAACATTCCCATCGAGCTTGGATTTTAACCATACAAAATGTGTTGTAACCTTGCAGTCAATTCACATAAAACCATCATCTTAAATCAATATAGCTACATTTCCATCTACCTTTTTAATGCGAATTTTGGAGATGCGCATTAAAAAAACGGTTGATGGAAAAGCCAAGATGCGCATAAATTTTGAAAATGTGCATAAAAAAAACATATGTGCATAACTAAGTAGGATAAACTTTTTATTTGATAAGAAAAGATGCTCATAAACTACGATGGAAACACTTTTACCAACCAAATTCCAGTATGCACATTAAAAGAGGTCACGTGATTTTGCTATTAGAGATCATGTGATGTTAAAAATGTGTATGAATGGACAAAACAGCAGGTTGAGCACATTGACATCTGAAATGTTATTTTGGTCATTCTAAAACATCTTAACCATTTCATTATTAGTTTTATTATATTATTAATGATCTCCAGAACTGTCAAGAGTGTCTGTGCTCTGTGTCTAGTGCCTTCAAATGCCACCACGCGTGCACTGCGTGTCAGGATTGTCTTCTGAGGAACAAGTCATTTATTAAATGAAGAAAAGATTCACACAGCTTCTCCTACCGCAGCAAATTCCATTTTTACTGTTGATATTTGGCGCCAATTAATCAGAACGTGATGAGTTTGTTCACTTTGAGTCGTTTGAAGGAAACACTGTTTTATTTGCACATCTTTTATGCAATATGCAATTTGCGCATAAATTTAATTAGCATTTTTGGATGGAAACATAGCTAGTGACAGTTCAAAAAATGAATGCTCTTGTCTTGTTTAACCAATACTGTAAACAAAGCTGAAAAAAAAAGTTTCTTTAAGATTAGCTGGCCATCCATCTAGTCCTCATTGGTCAGGCTGCTGCATTTTGAAGGTTAGAGACCATTGTTTCTCAACCTGGGGCTCAGGAAAAAAAATTATATATAAAGATAAATGAATTTTTAAATTATTTTTCAAATTAAATATACTGTTAACATTGTCAATAATTTGATGCGCTTCAGCATTTGTTAGTTTGCTTAAGATTGTCTCAGAAATGTCATAATATAATGATATGTAAATATAATTTCAATTAATGTCAAGCTTTAAGATACAGTATTTTATCATGTACGTAGAATTTGAATGAATTGAATTAAATGAATGTACTACTGGCGATACATTCATTCATTCATTCATTTTCTGTTCGGCTAGTCCCTTATTAATCTGGGGTCGCCACAACGGAATGAGCTGCGAAACATATCCAGCATATGTTTTACGCAGCGGATGCCCTTCCAGGTGCAATCCATCACTGGAAACACCCATACACACTCATTCACCACATACACAATGGAGAATTTAGCCTACTCACGCGAACACAGGGAAAACATGCAAACTCCACACAGAAATGCCAACTGACCCAGCTGAGAATCAACAACCTTTTTGCTGTGAGGCCAATTGTGCTACCCACTGCGCCACGTGCTGCCTGCTATACATTATATGCATTAAAAAATTAAATTATTTTAAACATCTGGAAAATAATTAATTGATATAGTATTTTTTTTACATTTCTATTTGTTTTCATTTATTGTATTATTGTATTCATTCATTTTCTTTTTGGCTTAGTCCCTTTATTGATCTGGGGTCGCCACTGTGGAATGAACCGCCAGCTTATCCAACATATGTTTTATGCAGTGGATGCCCTTCCAGCTGCAATCCATCACTGGGAAATGTATTCCAGATTATGTATTAAATAAAGTAATTTAAAAAACAATCAACTGATTTTAATTAAATGACCTACTTTAATTACATTTAATTTTAATTCATTTAAATTTGAAAATTTGTAGATATTCATTGTGAGGCTATAACATTTTTCAATATCATTAGATTCTTTCTTAACCATCGTTTTCTTGCTACTACATTTTTTGCATATTTATTTTTTTACTAGGTGAAAGAATTGAGAGGACATTCATCTCAGCATCACTTTCAACTACTGCATATGAAAGGTTTTAAAATGATCAATAAAAGCACATTGCTGCAGATGGCATTACTTTATGTGCAAAAAAAAAAGAGAGCTAAGAGCTTCAGTCTGTAATTCACTTAATGCCCACCAGTGTTACTAATAAAAAAATGTTTCTGAACTCTTCTTACAGCTGCTTTAAGGCAGCTAAGCCTATCAAGCTGGACTATTCAGCATGTCATTCATCAAATGCAACTGCTGTGTTCCTTTACACCCTCATTCAGAAGAACATCCATAGACGCCGCTCACACAGAAACAACACTTGCAGAAAATCAATCACACTGAACAAATCCATATTGCACCTGAAATTACACCCATTTGAAACTGTTTAGATTGAAAATCACAGCTTCAGGCACAGGAGCATGTAATTAAATCAGTGACAGGCTGACAAAGCCTCATCATTCCCCTTGAGCTGGATCTGAACTTCGCCTTTCTTCAATAATGACATCGTTTTTCAATGCCTGCAGTAGAGTATGTCTTGGGTCACAGACTACACGGTACGGGTTACATCTGCACTGGACACGTAGCCTCCCCCTCAGGACCGGACATCCCACATTCCTGGCTAGCTTTCGACAAAATGTGGAGCTTCAGTGTCCGGGGTCCGGACCCTGCCAGACCTCTCACGGGATCTTACTGAAAGCGCAGCAGAAGGAAATTATGCAACGGGACGGGATGTTCGGAGCTATTTTAGCTTAGTGAAGCAATAGCTAATTAATCCAGCACTGAGTGGGATGTTGAATCTGATCACAGGGAAAAACAAGGGAACTGTCAGATGTGCGCAGACATATTTCCTATTCTCGCTCCAAATAAGAGCAGCTGATGGAAATTAAAATGACATTTTGCACAAGCCCGTTTCCCTTGGTACTGGTGGACTCGCATATTTCATCAATCAAGGCCAGCTGCTGGTAAAAAGGACAGGGTGGGACTCTTTCCTGTTCGGTAACCTGAATACAAGTTCTACAAGTCATCTAAAATACACCAACTAAAGAAATTCATTTTTTTAATGCACTGAATAAGATCCAACTTGCAAAACACAGCATACAGTTTAGTTTTAGATGCAGGTGCAACTGCAAAGCTGTTTTAACTGGTGTAACTACCAACACTACCAACACGTAAGTCACGGCCTTTTGGTTCTTTCTGATTCTCTCCTACTAATAATAATCCCTTACATTTATGTTCATTTTTCTGGACACTCTTTACAACATTTTGAGGGGAGGGTCTCCTCATCCACGGAAGCCATATTGCGTCAGACCACACACCACACACCAGCTGACTGGTGGAGAGGAGATGAAGCCAATTATGGAGGTGATGAAGCCAATTATGATATGGGGATGGTTAGGAGGCCATGATGGACAGAGGCACCAGTGGACAAATTTGGCCAGGACGCCGGGGTAAAACCCCTACACTTTTTGAAGGATATCCTGGGATTTTTAACGACCACAGAGAGTCAAGATCTCGGTTTAACGTCTCATCCAAAAGACAGTGCTCATTGAGCAGTATAGAGTCCCCATCAATATACTGGGGCGTTAGGACCCACACAGACCACATGTTGAGCATCCCCTGCTGGCCTCACTAACACCACTTCTGGCAGCAACCTAGCGTTTCCTAACCTAGGTGTGGTCTCCCATCCAGGTACTGACTGGGCACAGCCCTGCTTAGCTTCAGAGGGTGACCATGTGAGGGTTGCAGAGATCTAGCTGCCAGCTATCATTATTCTATGCTCTTCTACTCGCTACAACTGTGTTACTTAAATACTACTATTCCAATTGTACTAATATAAAAAAATAATCAGCAATAGATCAACCAAGCAATCAATTAAAGGCTTAGGATTTTCTGTAAATATGGTTTTAATTTAGTGAATTAAATAAAATTTAATATTTTTTCTTTTTTATTTTACAATCAAAAATATAATATGCACTCGCAAATATAATAATGATTTATTTTGTTATTTGTATTTTATAAACTACATACATAAATTACTTGAACTGATAATAGAATAGAATAGAATAGAATAGAATAGAATAGAATAGAAATAGAATAGAATAGAATAGAATAGAATAGAATAGAATAACAACACTTGGCATATTTTAAAACATTTTTGTTGTTGTTGTATTGGTACCAATACCCATAAAACAATTAAATCATCATTACCACTTTATAAACTTAGAGCAATAGTCATCATAAGGAGATTTTGGTGCTCTTCCTTACTAAAAAAGAAAAATGCTAGGATTATTTTAAAAAGTCACGTTCATCTTTCTTCACAGAACTCAAAAAAGTCTTTGGCTTTAGCTGAAGAATTAGAGAACATTAGTTTTGATGTTCTCAGAAACTATACTGACACTTTGACAGAGAGATGCTGGCAATGTATATATACACACAGTATACAGTATATCTTATCATATGTATTTGCTTGTTTTCATTTTAAAAGCTTCACTTTGTTGAATAGAAAGTAGAAGCATGAATTTTCTAAACTCTGTTCCATGGAAGACAGAAATTATTTATGAACTTGGAAAGCAAAAGGTTTTGGTCACACTGGAATGTTCCTTGCATTGAGTTCTATGTTCATAAGAATGTGGGAAAGCGAAAGCATTTCCACAGATTTTACGAATTTCCCTGTAATCAGAGTTTGATGTACTCTGATCTGCAAATATATGTATCATGACAATGAGTAACCAACAAAACAGTGAGTATGTTGTCATGGACACCAATAATCAGATTTTAATATGATTATGACAATACGCTGATGAGAAGTCTACCATTTAAAACAGTGATTAAATCAATTAAGATCATAATCGAAACTAAACAGAAATCGAATTAAGACATGTTGACTACAGTATGTCAATTTTAGTCGCATTATTGAAGTGCAGTACAGACATGTAAACACCTTAATCAAACTACTCCTGTAATATAGGATTTTCGCAGCATTTTGCGACAGGATAGTCTATACACACACGGCTCTTTGTATTCTCTGCACCTGCCGAGTCAGCGAAAAACTACAGACACTTGCATTGCAAAATGGGAAGGGTTTTTTCCCCATACGACATGCCGTATTAGATTCCCATTCAAACAACACCCTTCCAGCAGTTCATGCTCGCATCCAATATCTTCATTTGTCAAGGGGGGTATGCATTAAACATTCCTGAATGAAAGTGAAAGTGCCAAACTGCAGTTAAAGTCGACCAAATTAAAAATGAAACCCTGAAATTACATGAAACTCTGGAGGAAATGTGAATAGTGTGGTGATGTAATTACATGTCTATAACATGTAAAACAGGATACATGAAAGGAATATTCAAAAAAGCAACTCATATAAACACCTTATATATTATTTGTCTTATTTAGATAAGGCAATATTTGATTGCGACTGTCCATGTAAACATAGTCACTTAAGTGTTGAATTGTTATGCTTTTCCAAATATCACCTGAAGTTTTTCCTAGTGCACACAATGGCTATGCTGGTCCCCAGCCAGCTCAGAACTACCCAGTCCAGACTGTTTACACACAATGCATGCTGACCTTCCTGTAATTGGTGATTCTGCGATTGATATGCTCGAGTCTCTCTCCGCACATGGCAGTGAATCTGGTCATGCAGGTCCTCAGGGATGAGCTCAGCGCTGGAGCTCAGTCGACTGCAGGTCTGCACCAACTGCTCATCATTCCTGGCCAGAGCTTCTAAAATCTGATAAAACATGCAAAACAAAAAAGCAAACAATATTATATATGGGGTGACTTTTTTGTTTCAAGATAAACTTTCAGTGTGTGTATATATATATACACCCACACACATCAGCTCATTAGCACAGACTGAAAGACCTGTAATGGGTGTGACAGACAAAGGAGACATCAAGACATGCAGTGTTGGTGGTCCTCTGTGAACTATGGTTGAGAACCACTGTATTACAGTATGTTAATAAGATGCCGTTAACACATAATAATAAAATATGTAAAAATGAGGTATACTATGTAAAAAAAAAAAGGTAATAATAACATATATTATGGATTATTTTTGAATGTATGTTTTTTTGTATTTTTATGAATTAATTAAAACATTTACACTAATATAAAATATGTTTATCAATGATTCTGACAAGATATTTTATGCAAAATAGCAGTTATTGTTATATATGTTACAGTATTATCAATGTATTACAGTATGTTAGAATATGTTTTTACACAAATAATAACATGTGTAAAATAAAAGGTAAAGTTATGTAATGTTTGACCTACTGTTTTTTTTTATGAAATAATTAGAAAATTACATTACAACAAAACATTTTTCCTCAGTGATTCGGAGGATATATTTGAAATAAAAAAATTAAGCTTTCTAAAAATCAATTGCGTTTTTGGTAGTGCCACAAAAAAATGTTCAATATCTGACAAGAGAAATGAAAAAAATCCTCTTGTAAACAACATAGTTCCATGTGAGTCACTTAAGCCTCCACACCACCGGTGATTTAAAGTGTTTATCCTCTTATTCCGCAGCAGGGGGTCGTAAAGACCACTTTCATTTGTCACACACACTGGTTTAATATACTCGGCTGTCAGCTTCTATCAGCACCTGTGTTACTGTGAACTGTGAGAGGCCCTCGCAAATGTACAAGACAATCGCTGCGGTCTCATCTGCTTCTGGATGAATTCATCCGCCGCTCTACAGCAGAGATAATAGCCAGACTCATGGGACTTATACCTTCGCTGTGAGGCTGAAGAAGCCTTTCGTTCCACCATTTTCTCCAAGAGCGTGACACTTCAGCCACTGTGCTGTCATATTCATACATGACGCCGTACTCCAGATATACGTATCCACCGTTAGGCTCACGTGGTCCTTTTTTGCCATCTATTATGGCGATGGTGTTGAATTTGTCCATGACTTCTGTTGGAGCAAAACGCAGATACATCAGCTTGATTCAGTGTTATCAGATTAAAAGATTCAAACAAACATACAACCATTAGGAAAAAACTGACTATTTTATTATTTTATATCAATAGCCACTTTTATTTCTTAATAATTATGTCAAAGCAGTTTTTTATTCAAATAATTTTATTCAAACAATCAAAATTCGGTACTGTACGTTCATTAGGCACATTAACCCTTGTGCACTGCTCAAATTTACCCATTTGTTATGTTAGGAATGAATTAAACTGCTGTAAAAATGCATCATATACATATTTTTTCAGGGTTTTTTTTTGCATTAGTCTGTTAATCAAACCTCAGTCCTGACCAAAACTAAATTGCTTAGAAAAGATTTTAACTCTTTAATTGCCAAGTTTATAAAGACTTTGATAAAAGGTAAAAATAATCCTGTCCACAATTACTTTTTATATTGAAAATACGTCATTTTGTGTTGTTGTTTTTTTCATGAAATCAGTGACATTCATTTATGAATTTGGCAATTAACGAGTTAAAATCCTGTAATTTTCTGAACAATTTAGTAATTGAGGTTGATTAACAGATTTATGCAAAAAGATTTGAAAAAAGATTATCTGATGCATTTTTACAGCAGTTTAATTCAGTGGATGTTTTCATAACATAACGAAAGGGTAGTCCAGAATGTATTGTTGAGTTTTTTTTTTTTTTATTCAAAGCATTTTCTCAAAATATGTGTCAAAATAAGATTTGTCACCGAAAATCATTCTGCTAGCTGAAATAGAAAAAGTTATGGCCAAATTAAGAATAAAAATCACGCAAGATTGGATGAAAACAGCCCCAGCAGTACAAACTGGCTAAAATGAATCGAGAAATCTTTAATGTTATTCATTGACTGAAAATATCATATTAACAAGATAAGTTGGGTTATTATTATACTAGGTTGGTTAAGACCAAGAGCACAGAAAATCTAATAAAAACATGCCGAAAACTCAATGACGTCATTGTGTGCTGCCGACCTATCACCACGCTGGAATTTAAACAATGACCTCATCGTTGTGACTTTGCTTCAAAGTTTATTTTTCAACCATTTGCTCTAAACAATGCAAAAACAACCAATTTTCACTTGTTAGTGAAATATGGGTGTTCGAACAGTGTTTTTAGCAACTAGGGACATCTATACATCTGTTAACATCTCAAAAAATGGGTTTTAGAGTTTCACAAGTGTACAATTAATCAAATTACATATGATAGCAAACTTGTATGAAAATAAAAATAAATACATTTAAAGTTTTAACTTAATAAAAAATAAAAATAAAAATTTTGTGAATGGATGGATAATTGGAAAATAAATATTTATATTTAAAAAGCAAACTAAAATTAATAACTGAATTTTATTTAACAATAAAATAAAGAAGAAAAATGCTTATGTTATGACAAAATATTATGAGTATATATTGTGTGTAAATGCAACTAACATTAAATTAAATTAAATTAAATTAAATTAAATTAAATTAAATTAAATTAAATTAAATTAAATTAAATTAAATTAAATTAAATTAAATTAAATTAAATTAATTAAATAAATAAAATAAAATAAAATAAAATAAAATAAATAAAATAAAATAAAATAAAATAAAATAAAATAAAATAAAATTAAATTAAATTAAATTAAATTTTAAAAATATGCATTTGATTTCTTATTAATTTATTTTAAAATATATCAGCATTCAATTAAATGACTTTTTATTACATTTCAGCCAAAAGCCAAAAATAAAAATAAAAAAATCTGTGAAAAATCCTGTGAATTCTGCATGAGGCTGTTGGTCTGAGGCTGTTCAGAAGTGTTAGTCTGAAAAGAAGGAGAGCAAATTCCACAGCTAATGTGGGAAGATGAAACTCGTGTACTTATGTATTCAGTATGTGTAACAGCACCTTCAACTTTACACTCAAACACATCTCCATTGTCTCCAGCGGTGGGCTTCTGGTTGCTTCTCTGGTGGTCTTCCTGTGCACTCTCACTGTTGTTATAAACCCATTTAATGGAGTCTTGCTGCAATAACAAAAAAAATAACCTTTTCAGGCTTGTGTTCAAAACAAGACCAGCTCTATCATACACTCCCATCAGACACAAACATCACAAATAAAAACCTCTTTTTTGCTTCAAGACAGCAATATGGTTAAATGTAGAGCAAAGAAAAAAGTTTTCGTTCTAGCATGTTTCTCCCCTAGAGTTTCAGAAGAGACTGAATACTTGATACCAAGATATAAAATCAAACGACAAGTCAAACTTCTCATCAAATTCAGAAAACGGTATTAAGCAATGCTATCCACATGTTGCACTAGCTCCTATGCACATTAGAGATTAAGGCCACTTAAAAAAAAAAAGTTTCTTTGGAAATAAACTGGCAGGGTGGCTCAGTGGTTAGCACTGTCGCCTATGAGAAAGAAGGTCGCTGGTTCAAGTCCTGGCTGGGCCAGTTGCCATTTCTGTGTGGAGTTTGCGTGTGCTCCGGTTTCCCCGACAGTCCAAAGACTTGTGCTAGAAGTGAATTGGGTAAACAAAATTGGCCATAGTGTACGAGTGTGAATGTAACAGTGTATGGGTGTTTCCCAGTACTACGTTGCAACTGAAAGGGCATCCGCTGCGTATAACTTATGCCGGAATAAATGGCAGTTCATTCCACTGTGGCAACCCCTGATAAATAAGAGATTAAGCTGAAGGAAAATTAATGATTGAATGAAACATTCCTGTTTAAAGCTTGACACTTTTTCTATTCTGGGAATTTTAATAATTGCATTAAGTGATATGTTATTGGTCTAATCCCATTCAATGATTTATGCTAAAAGTGTTAAAAAATGGTCAATTTCAAGGCATTTCTCGAAACCTTTGTACAACTATATACATTTTAGTCGTACTTTAAGCTGAACCTTATTCTTAATATGCTTCCCAAAGCTTTCTTTAAGTAAACTCTCTTTAAGTCATATTTTTGTAAGGTAGGTCTGGACCACTGTTAGCTACAGTATACCTTATCATTGGTAGATCATGATTAAGTGGACTAGATTGAGATTAAATTATTAGGATTAAGTAAATTAAGATTAAGTTTTGCCAACCATATCAAGCAGCATCAACTGCAGGAACAGCACCTTACAACGTTGTATGTAAGAAGGTAAGCTTAAGCAACCTCTTTGTTACAGTTATAGTTGTTTATATACAAGTTATAAATTATTAAGTTATAAGTAGTTCAAAAAACACACCTTCATAGCCTACTAAGAGACAACATTATCTGGAAATACAGTCCAACTTTACAACTCTATAGAGCATTTCAATGTGGTGATGTCATTGGCCCATGAACGTTTCCTGCTTGTTATCAAACTATTCCATAACTGTAACAAGAGGCAATTCAATCATAACTTAATGATAAAACAGCTATCATAACATTATTTATCAATATGTGGCTCTTTTTGGATTCTTGGAAGCTTTAAAAATGTAAAACAGGAAGTACGTTGGGACCATTGTTTTTGTTTACATCCCTCAAAATGGTCTATAGTGGTCTATAGATTTTTTATAAAAGTGCCTTTAATATAAAGTGTGACCAAAATGTTTTTTCAGGAAGTGATGGTTGTAGACTTGGTACAAAAACAGCAATAATCCCTTCCACTTTAAAGAGCCCCACAGTCCCCATAGTCTGTAACACAGCACTAATCAAGATAGCGCCGCGGATGGCCGCTTCGGTGTGGGGCTCTCCAGTGTTTGCACTGTTTTTGTTACTCTGTCCTGTTTTATGTTTATCAAACACGCATCATTTTTTATTATTATTATTTTATTTTTTCAGATTTATTTTGTGTTGTCACTTGTCACTTTATGTACACTGGAAGCTTCTGTGGCCAAAACAAATTCCTTGTGTGTGTGAAGCACACTTGGCAATAAAACTGATTCTGATTCTGATTCTAAGTGAATGAAAACATCCAGCTGAGGTTTAATTCTGAAAATTCACCGTTTAAATCTGTTGATTCTTTAACAAAATAGTTGAATAAAGCCCTTAATGGGTCACATATTGCGTCCAAAACAATGCTGAAAATTCGACGTGTGCTTCTTCCTTTACCAATTTAAATGCATTTCTGAACTCGCGATCCTCTGTCTTTTGTCTTCGCTATGGCAGACATCAGCTGTTCATACACACACACGCCGTGGTCGATTTTCAAAATAGTTAAACTTTTGCCACTGTGTGGATTAATACTGAATGTGTGTTGTTGTTATTACTTAGGGTTAAGGTTAAGAGTAAAGTAATATGCTGGTGTTTAACTGCACTGCTTTAATGCATTCCTCCTTTGGGCTCTCACATACTCTGTGCTACTTCACAAACACGGTGGGCGTTTTTCTCTTGTCTTGCGCTGAACCCAGTCAACCTATCACAACAGACTGGGTCATCGGACCAATCACAGCATATTGGCCTCACCCAAAAGAGGGGTTTGGGAACAAATGAATCTCTGAACACATCATATGGGAGTCGGGTTAATTAGGGGATAATTAGGTAAATATAAATGCATATTATAAGACAATGAAAGTGTTTTTTGACCTTGCATGCATATCAGCCTGTTGTTGGAGACCCCCAAACCAAAATATGACCTTTTTTAATGCATGATAGGGGCTCTTTAATTTGAACTAAACTGTAGTGAAAATGCACTCTAAGTCATGTCAAACCCTTCCATGCAGTTAAGAGGTAACTTTTGAACTTTGTCTATTGCTATTGGTCTCTGTCTGTCCATGTAGTGTGTAGTGTATTTAACAAGATAAACGGGGATCAACTCCAAATCTACTCCTGTCCCTTACATTCCCTCCTGCTGTGGCCACAAATTTCTGCTCGGCGGGAGGGTGGGCACCCCTCTCACACTCTTTTTCCATGCCTGATGGAAACCAGAGTCTAGCCAGTGTGCCAACACCACCATCCTACTTCAGCCTGTGCCAAGCCTGTCCTTCATTACGCTCCAACACAAGCCTGCCTGGCCCATTCCTTAACCCATATCCCTCACCCCCAGCCTGCCTCCTGGCTTTCTTCCCTGCCCAGTTTTATGAAAAAGCCATAACTGCTATTATTGCTGGGTAATGACTTGAACCAGATCGCAACGCTTCTGTTGTGTGCTTTGTTGTGCTTATAAATAGAGATTTACTATTTAGAAAGGTCAGGAATAGTGCATTGATTGGAGGATTTGAGGAACTCTTAATTCTCACCTGTGTGGGCCGCCGAAACTTCCTACAGGCCGTGACATGGGCGATGACACTGGCGTGGCTCTCTTTGCTCACGTTGATGCCGTTTCACTTTAATGATGCACTGGCCTGGGTGAAGGCCGGCGACTGCCGCAACTGTGCCTTTGGCAAAGAAGAAGAGAGAAATGTCAGAGTTATTTGGAGTTCTTCATTTTGTCTGCCAAAATAAGTAATTTGGCCAAACTCTAAACCAGCATTGCATTAACCCTGAATATTGACTCTTCTAA
Source organism: Danio aesculapii (assembly GCF_903798145.1). Lineage (NCBI taxonomy): Eukaryota > Metazoa > Chordata > Actinopteri > Cypriniformes > Danionidae > Danio > Danio aesculapii. The sequence goes on from NC_079458.1 coordinate 22,806,914, forward strand.
AGCATAAAAATACCATAATATGTTTGCAGATATTTACGAAACATGTCAAGTGAACATACTTGTTTATCTAAAAAACAATGCTGAAGGCAGATCTTCTGCTTTGAAAATGTGCGTTATGTGCTGAAACGTCTGTCTTTATTTGGTTCTTTTAACCCCCCCAGTGCCACTTTAGCCAATTATATTTCTTTACCCCGGGTTGCCTTGGTGGAAAACCACATATTTCATTTCTTCATTCAGAAAGGTTCTCAAAGCATGCACCTGTGACCAAAATGTGACCTCCGGTGAACCGTAGCAGCCTCCAAAATGAGACACAGATTCAGAGTTCCACAAGAGGGTAATATTTAGCAAATGATATAAATATTGCGAATGTAAATATTAGGTGAGCAGGTTACAGTGTAACCCCATGTTCTAACAACATGCTACATGACAAGATTTGCAGTGATAAGCAATTTGGCTGTTTGCACCAGATGAAACATGACTGAAATTTAAATTCAGCCATTCAGAAGCACAGAATATGCACTCACTCATGAAATGGTAAGATTTATAATCTATTTAATACATATTAACCCTCTTTACATTATTAAATGTACATGCTTAATCACTCATACAATTGAAGTCAGAATTATTAGCCCCCCTTTGACTTTTTTTTTTTTCTTTTTAGATATTTTCCAAACGATGTTTAACAGAGCAAGAAAATCTTCACAATAATAATAATATTATAGTCTATACACAATAGTCTAATAATATTTTTCTTCTGGAGAAAGTCTAATTTGTTATATTTTGGCTAGAATAAAAACACCATCGTTATACAAGAACTTGGCCTAATTACCCTAACCTGCCTAGTTACCCTAATTAACCTAGTTAAGCCTTTAAATGTCACTATAAGCTTGTATAGAAGTGTCTTGAAAAATATCTAGTCAAATATTATTTAAAATCCTGGCAAAGATAAAATAAGTCAGTTATTAGAAATGAGTTATTAAAAACTATTATTTTCATAAATGTGTTGAAAAAATCTGCTCTCCGTAAAAAACAGAAATTGGGGGAAAAAAATTAACAGTGGGGCTAATAATACAGAGGGGCCAATAATTCTGACGTCAACTGTATTGTGTTTAGTTTCTAAGTTCAATTTCAAACAGTTAATTTTATTTTCAAGATCTGAGAGGAACTATCTGCTGCTGCTTCAGTAGTATGGCAATACATGTTGTGTAAAATGGCATTCAAACTCACATTACTAGCATTTAACACTGAATAAAGCACATGAGGTGTACCTGAAGAGATCACTGTCCGTTTTCTGTTGTTCGGATGCAAGAAATAGAAGCCGTTTCTAATATATCAATTTGAGGTGTTGGTTGGAACATAAACTCCTTTTAATATGGAAAATATTCCTTATATCATGTGCCATTGCTTTCATTTAGAACCCAACTTAAATCAGCCTTTAGGCTCGTCCTGTCCTCAATCTGGCAACCTGTGCTGTTGTTTGTTTTGATCCAAGGATGCAATACATAGTTCAACCACTGAGTGTCAAACTTACATTCTGCACCTTTAATACAAATACCAATGTTAAGTTGTAGTATATCCTATATGTAGCACCATCATTGTGATACTTTGGTTTCTATGGTTTAACTACCATAATCATGTTTTTTTTTTTTAGTTTTATCTGTAATAATATCATGCTCAATGTTCTTTCTGTTATGATAATGAGAGCCCTGTGACATTTATTACGCAACATGAGCAAAGTATTGTTCAAAGTATTATTTTGTTCTGTTTTACAAATTGCTTGTGTGTGCTACTTATCATAACACTAACAAGAGTATTGTGTCATTAGCTTAGCATTATGCTAATGTCAAAATCTATTGATTCTACTCTTTAGAACTGTAACTGTATGGTTGCTGGACAGCGGCGTTGAGAATCCATGTGCAATTTTATTAAGAAGTAGTCAGGCAGGCAATGGTCAAACACTGGAGCAAACGGGTACATACAAGGAAATATATATAGTCAGGTCACCGGCAAATGGTCGATACAGGCGGCTGACAACACAAACGAGAACAAGACAAGGGTCAAACAAGGAAAACGCTTCGTAATGTAACAGGGTTTAAACCAACAAGACTCAGCAATGTGTGTGACAAAGTGAGCAGTCTATAAAATCTGAGTAATCAGTCTCAGCTGTGTGTGTGCGTGTATAATCAACAGAGAACCGCAACAGGTGTGTGTGTGTGGTGCCTGAAGGTAGTTGTAGTTCATATGGTGGCAAAATTGTAGTCCGTGTGATAATGCATGCTTTTATAGATCTGCAAAGCCTAGATTACTGGTGATCGAGACCAGAACATTAATTGTGCAAGGTTTTACTCATTTTTAACTGTTTATTATGTTACTGATTGTATGAGCTACGCATCATGCTAACAACAGTATCATGCCTTTAGCTTAGCAACATGCTACACATAGGTAGTATTAAGCCATTAGTTTAACGTATTAGTTCTGTTTCTCAATATACAATGTACACATGTTAACTAAAATATCAAAGTATCATCATGCTGTTATCTTAGTTTATCTAAATGCTAACCTAGCTGCATGCAAAATCCTCTGATTGTCCTAAGTGGAGTGCTATTTGTGTCATATTTGGAAGTGTTGACCATGTAAAGTGTCCCAAATTGGCTTCTTTTTTGAGTTCTGTCTTATACAGTATCTCTCTGTGTAGGTAGTAGACAGCAGGACAGTTCACTAAGTTCTGGAACACAGCCATGTTTTTGAGTGTGCATACACAATGAGGAGAGAGAAACACAAATCACCTTAAATCTCCTAAACAAAATGTCACAGGCATTTTTACAAGAAGACCCATAAAAAAGCCTCTAGGTCTGTGCATAAGCAGACCATGATTAACAGTCCAGATTTTCTCTGTGATTACTCTTCTTTTACAGTTCACGTCTGAATGTCAGTCTGCTAAGCAAATCACATATAAACAGTTTGACCCCGAGGTTGGGATCCATTTAGTTTAGACAGATCCACTTGGCATGGGCGCCATTGCGGCAGGTCAGGCAGTAGTAAACTCAAATGAGTGTAATTTCAGTTCATTTTCAGAAAAGCAAAACACACCAATAAAATCAGGAGCTGTTTATCTGTGAATTACGTATGGCTCCAATAAAGATGTCAGAAGACCAGGCCGACATTTGAAGTTTTACTGAAGAGACTAAATATTCATCATTTGTTTGCATAATCTGTAAAACAAACACAGGGTTTCATACTGAATATCTTTTCGGTTTTAAAAGTGCACGCTTCTGTAAGAGGCTTCAGTGTTTCTCTAATCATATTTCATGCTCTCAAGTTATTACGCTGCACTTTTTTTTCCTGAGAGTAAATGCTCTCTCATTTGTGCAGCTAGCGAAACTCAGGCAAGTCCGTTAGACAGGGTAATAATTATAATAACTCCCCCACTGAGCTTATGAACAGCAATCAGCAGAAAGAGCAGCTGACCTTCTACTGTAAATGCAAATCTGGAAGGTACTGCTCTATTGAAAAGACTAGCTTACGCTAGCATAAATGTCAGTACATGTGATGATTTTTGCTAGTTAGTACTTTACTCATTTGAATCCTGACCTAGATAAAAATAAATAAAAACAAAAATACAAAAAAAAAAAATGATGTTAGCTCCTCTTGCTAGCAAAAATGACGGTAAACACTCCAGCTAACAATGCAGTCAGTGGTGTGTGTGTTTTTTTTTTTTTTTCAAATTGGGAATTATAATTTTTTCATATAGAGACCAGGTTTTTCAATGGCTTTCTGACACCTTAACTGCTAAAAATATATTATTTTACCAATGCTGTCAAAATAAAGCTGGTAATTACACTGGTAATTAATGCCTATAGATAACGAAAAAAAATGTCAAATGTCAGGTGATATACAGTATTAGCCTTAGCAATACATGGATTGACCACAATAAACTGCAGTTCCAGATCCAGTTCATGTATAGACAATTACACATTTAGACATTAGTCTAAATTTCACACGAATTACTCGGATTGCAAATGCAAGTAAAAGTTTCCTTCAAAATCATAAAATTGTACACAAATTTAAAAAAGCAGATGATCAGCTTTTGGCAGTCCACTGAAAAAATACTAGTTTAAAATGGCAGGTTTCAGTCATCTTGCTAACTTCCACCAAAACTGGACAGACTACATAACCAAGTAAGGCTCACTCCAGTAAATGTATCAAATAATAGGATTAATCAGAATTTTAACAACATACTTTGTATTCAAGTAGCATTTGTTTGGAATAAGTTATGGTTATTTTTCTTGAATCTCACAGGGAATCTTTTTTTTTTTGTTAATAAGGCCACATTCTTTTTATTATGTCAAAAATAAAGCTCCAACATCAGATACTTGTCTAAATGCACATATAAATACATAACTCGTAAAGTTGCCAGATAATTCCCTGATATATCATCTGATTTGAATGTTATCACTCGATTGGATGGGGTTATCAGTGGTTATCAGTTGATAGATATGGGCCAGTAGGGGCCTTCTGCACCTACAAGTAGGTTTAGAAGGCTGTTATCATCCATCCACTTGGTTAATCAGCTTTAGATCACAGTAGCTGCAGCCGGAAGTTAAGAGAATTATGTATATTATTAATAAATTTCCCATTAATTGTATTTTATTAATGTCTTCCCCTACCCCAACCCTAGATCCAACCGTCATAGTAATATAAAAACCGATCTGGATCTGGAGTCTTTTCTATTAGTATAGCTGATTAACCACATTTTTTTTTATATTATTTATTAAATTTCCTATTTATTTATGTTATTAATGTCTACCCCTACTCTAAACCTAACCGTCACAGTAATGTAAAAACAGATCTGGATCTGGAGTCTTCTCTATTAGTATAGCTGATTAACCATGTGGATGGATGATAACAGCCTTCCGAGCCTATTAGTAGGTACAGAAGGCCCCTACTAGCCCATATCTGCACTGATAACACCCATTCAATCGAGTGAAAATTTGTAGCGGGTGGATATATTGGCCTTGGCAGTACATTTACCAGCCACTAGCTAAAACTGCAGATTGGAGCCTTCTTACTAACTTCCACCAGAATTAACCAAACCAAATAAACCAAGTATCTATCCCATGAACAAATCAAATAACTTGGTAGAATTTAGAGTTTCACAAATAATAAAAATGACATGTTTTTGATTCAAGAAGCTTTCTGTGTTGGTGTAAAGCGGAGAATCATTCTTTTTATTAACTCTTATTCTTTTCAGAAGTTCTTTTTTTTTTGTAATCTCTCACCTCAGGCACAGCAGGAAGTGAAAGCTGTGCAACTATTCTATATAGATCTATCTATATATGTGGTGTGTGATGCACTTCTCAGTCTGGCTCAGGTCCAGTCATGTACCTTCAGCACCAGCTGTGATCCAGCTGAGCTTCAAAAACTCAGAAGGATAAAGGGTATCAGCATCTTCCTGTAGCCAAACTCTATTTTTCTCTTTTCCTTTCTCTCTGTTTCCCTCTTACCTCTGCCCAACCGCATGCACCACAGATGGCCCCGAACCCCCGGATCTGAAAGCCCAATCCGTCTGCGGAGTCTGGGATCTTCACAGTCCTGTGAAGCATAAAGACACAGAGACATCAGTTTGGTCGCCAAACACGCCACCATTTTCAGCTGCTGCTCCAAGTGTGTTGTGTATTCTGAGCCGCAGTTAAATATCAAGCTGATTTTAATCAATAAAAAGGATGTTTATATGGGAGGGCTCTTTATTTAATTGCTTTATCGACAGCCTGTAAAATAACGCAGATCAGCTGTTATGGAAACGGAGCGGTTTTCCACTTACTCTCTGGGTTTGGTGCTGACCAGGACTCTGATGGGACCTCTGCTGTGGAGGCACTGCGTTAGAAAGTTTTCTACTTCCTGGAAAGGTCGCAAGAACACCAGGTCCCCGTTAATGGCAAAGATCTTCTTCCCCACTTCCAGACCTGCCATCTGCAAAAGAGAATATTTTTAAGATTTATTGTTTAGGAGACACTTTTATCCAAAGTGTGCTAAAAGTAAGGATAAAATAAAATCATTAAAAGAATATTATGAATAATAAATTACTTATACCCCAGGGGAAATGAATCATTTCAGGCTTGACTGTACATACATACAGACACACACACAGTCACACAGAGAGGAAAAGAGTGTTTCCTACAAGTGGTTTGACAAGTCCACTCACTTGCATGAAGCACACTCAGAATTGCACAAGGTTTTCCAGAAACATTGAATGGTTATAGGAAAGTGTTTGGTACATATGGATAGGAAAAGATCTATAGGTTGACACACTCAATTACTCTCCATATGTACCAGATACTTTCCTTGTCAAGCTCATTTGACTATGCGAAGTATTTACATGTACATTTAGTCATTTAGCAGACACTTTTATTCGAATCAGATTTTGTCACTTCAGCTCACCAGAGCAGTTATATATAAATGCCATGAAAAGTCTGTCACGAGCTGCGGACGAGGCGAAGACAAAAGCTGGAATCCATGTGCAGTTTAATGAGAAATTATTCATGAAAACATACAAAAAGGTCAAAAAACTGAGAAAAACTCAGTTACAAAACAGACATCCAAAACCGTGATCAAAATAGGCATAGTCAAACACAAAACAGCAATCCAAAAACAAAGTATCAAATAAACAAACAGAAAACAAACGAAACTAACACACACATGACATTACAATCAAAGACTCTGTAACGAACTAAGTGTGCGGGTATATTTATAGTCCAAGCAATCCTAGAAAATGGGATGCAGCTGTGAGCGTGTGATCAGTGGAAGTGGAAGCCGGTGTGTGCATAGTGGGAATGTAGGGATTTGTAGTTCATTGCCAGTCTGTAGTTCACCAGTGATCGCCCTCAGCATAGATCGCTGGCAATTATGACAAAGTCTTTGTGTTTTTTTTTTTGTTGTTTTTTTTTTTTATCAAAACAGTAAAGTGAGTGCTATTGTTAGTCATTTAGATGTGTCTTTAGACATTTCTTTAAGGTAATCAGAGACAGAGGCAATTTATCCAGGATGAAATGTTAAACATAAAAGTTCTTGCAATTGATTTTGTGCTCCTATGGGACTCTCAAAATTGTCGGTTATTACAAATTCGGAATTATACAATGTTTCCCAGAAATGTGGGAAAAAAAGGTGTCTGGGGCATACTGAAGAAAAGAGTGTTTCAAAATGTGTATCAATCAAATTAGTTTTCAAAAACGTAGATGTTCAGCTGATCCATATGTGAAAATGTCATTAAAGTTCATAAAACAGATGTCAAATTAAAAGAAAGAACTATTTTCTTTTATACGCAGTGGGTAGTGCTGTCGGCCTCACTGAAAGAAGGTTGCTGGTTTGAGCCTCAGCTGGGTCAGTTGGCTTTTCTGTGTGGAGTTTGCATGTTCTCCCTGTGTTTGCGTGGGTTTGCTCTGGTTCCCCCACAGCCCAAAGACATGCGATATAGGTGAATTGGGTAAACTAAATTGTCTGTAGTGTATTGTGTGTGAAGGAGAGTGTATGGGTGTTTCCCAGTGATGGGTTGCAGCTGGAAGGGCATCCGCTGCGTAAACATATGCAGGAATAAGTTGGTGGTTCATTCCACTGTGGTGACCCCTGGTTAATAAAGGGACTAAGCTAAAATGAATAAATGAATGCTTTGTGAAGAATTTGAATTTTGGATGCTTGTGTTTCACGTGCATGGCACTTCATAGAGAAGCTTCAACCCACAGTTAATTTCAATATTCTGGCATTATCTAGTTGCAAATTAACTATTGATGGATTGCATTTGTATTCAGAATGCACTCTATTGTACTCAGTTCTCAGTAAGATATTTGAACTGTAATCCTGACTCAAGTCAGAAAATCAGAAGAGCTGCAACAGCCCAAACTGTAGAATCCAATACAGTTGCTTAGTGCATGAACAGAAGTAAAACTGTTGTATTAGATTGTTTTAGTGTGTCTGTAGCTCCAGCTCCATAAATGTAACTGAAAAATAAAAAAATAAATAATTTCTCCAATGCTTACACTGTCATTTTTAGCTTTGGGGTAAATGTACTGTATATATCTCATGTACAACGGTAAGTATGGGTGAATCAGCAGGTAATTTTCCCTTACACAGGTGCAGAAATCAGTCTTTTCATCCATACGTGCAACTTTCCTCTTCTGAGCTCTAGAGTGGATGTAATCTCATTACACTCTGAGCTTCACTGAATAGGACTAGCCACGTCTCTTGACTGCTATAAATATAACCCATCTTCTTCCCAACAATAAAACGCGCAATCCTCTGTTTCCGGATCATGTTTTTCCTCTGCATTGAAAAAAAAATCTGTTTCACAGCTTTTTTCTGTTGCTTTCTCCTTCCTTTTTCCCACTCACTTTTCTCCCTACTAAACTTCTTTATCCGCTCTGTCTTAGCCACTGTCGTTTCATCAGCTCCAAATACAAGTGCTTTTTTTTTGCTATTTTTTACAAGACAGCTCTTCATCTATGTAAGTTGCACAGCTGGGTTTTATTGCCTTTTTTAACTCTGCTACATATTGAAACACACAGTGCTGATCCACATGCAATGCAGCCTCATTCAGTGACGCACAAGTTACTTCAGGTCTGGGTAACATTACTTTCCCTACGTCAGAACCGAGCCAGTTCAATTAACCACAACTACCACGGTTTGATCTAGCAGATCAAACGTATTGAAGTACTAAAATAGAACCTCAATAATGGCGTGATTTGATGTCTATTTGTGATATAGGTCTACAATGGCAACATCATAGTGCACAATACCACTAAAGCTCATTTAAAATCAATTGCGTTAACTGTTTATTTGAATTCAATTGATTTTAATTGCTTTTTCAAGAAGGCTTGGCAACAGGAGTATATATTTTCTTATAAAAACCATCATCATCATTATTATTATTGTTATTCATTCATTCATGTAGTGTAAAGTGGACACTGACAAGGGAAGTGCGGAGCCAAATGCAGGTTTATTGAAAATGGTCAGGCAAGCAACGGTGACAATCAGGAGCAAACAGAGTATGCTGACAATCCAGGTCGCAGTCAAAACACCAGGCGATAGGTTAGTACAGGCAGGCAGCAGACAACATAAACAAACAAACAAGGCGAGGGTTAAAAACAAAGCAAGGCAAGGAAAATGTTGTATGTCACAAACTGTAAAACAAGACTCAGCCTAGATGTGTGTGTGTATGTATGTATGTGGTGTGTGTGTGTGTGTGTGTGGTGTGTGTGTGTGTGTGTGTGTGTGTGTGTGTGTGTGTGTGTGTGTGTGTGGTGTGTGTTGTGTGTGCATGTGTGCGCGCGGTGTGTGTGTTGTGTGTGTGAGCGCCGCGCTGTTTAAATAGTCCTTGAAATCAGTTCATGAGCGGCTTCAGCTGTGTGTGTTAGCAATCAGTAGGCCCAGACGGAATCTGCGATGTTTTTTGCTATTTCTTTTGGTAAACATCTACGGATTTCTGTGGAATGTTTTGGGAGTATCATAACTAAAACCTTAATATGTGAAATAAAAAATCATATCTTTTTAACTTTTATTTAATGTCTAAAATGCAAATTCAATTAGATTCACTTGAATTTGGTAAACAAAGCAAGTCTCTCATATAATATCTCTACTAAAAGACAGAAAATATTACTGTACAAACTGCATTGTACATAAATCAGATAAACATTTTCATAGTAGCCAATAAATTACTGTAATTAATTTTAAAAAATTGAATAAATATAGATTTAAACACATTTACTCAAGTAAATAAACAGAATTAATGATGGGCTAAAATCTGCAGAATCTGCGTAAATCTGCGGAAAATCTGCGGAATTCTGTATGCGCAGATTCTGTGTGGGCCTAGCAACCAGCCAGGATTAGGAACCGGTTGTGTGTGCAGTGCATGACTGGATCTTGTAGTCCATATAATTGGCGGATTTGTAGTTCTATGCGAACTGTGTGTTTAGTACTGGGTTGCGGTTGGAAGGGCATCCTGGCAGATTGCTGGTGATTGTACACATTCATTTTCCTTTGGATTCGACTCTATTTCAGAGGTCACCACAGCGGGCTGAACCGCTAACTATTCCAGCACTTGTTTTACGCAGTGGATGCCCTTCCAACCTCAACCAGTACTGGGAAAATAATAATAATAATAATAATAATAATAATAATAATAATAATAATAATAATAATCATCATCATCATTATTTTTCCATTTTGCAATGCATAAAAATAAACTGATGAAGCCTCACATTTATATGCACAAGTCTGAGTAAAAACAATGAAGGTAAGAAAAAAAACAGATGTGTGGATTTTCAACTGTGGGTCACGACCAAAAAATGTCTCGCAAGTCTTTTCTGGTCACAGACACACCAGAAAAAACCAATACTAAATAAAATTATACATAGGACCATAAAAAATCACGCTTAGTTATGAAAGCAAGAATAGAGAAAAGAAAGAAGAAAACACCTCTCATTTGTAAATGTGTCACTTGTGTCAAATGTGTCAAATTAAAGGGGCACGAAACACCAATATAATTTTTTAAGATGTTAACAGTCATATATGTGTCCCACGCAGTTAAAACACTATTAGGACACATAGGACTATGAAAATCAGACCAAAAAATGAATAAAAAAATAAAACAACTACAACAAAAGTAAGGTACAAGACTATCAACTCAAGTCAAATTAAGTTGTAGATTACACATCAGCTAAAGCACAGCTCTTTGGGTTTTGTTGTATGACTTTAAGCATATTTTGTTTACTCTACAAAACGAACATTGAGTCTTGGAGCAAAACTAATTGAGAACCACAATGATACTATGATCTATGAAAAAAATAGAGTGTAACAGCTGAATATAAACATTTATTTTCTCCACAGGGAACTAAATTTAACAATAACTTATACTGTAGGTGATTCTAGATTTATGGGTACATTTTGTGTCTCCAAAATGTGTCGCTCAAAAACAAAAACTAATGAAACAGTTTTGAATAATAACACAAATGATGTAAAATTATCTCTAAAAATAATGTTTGAATGTGTATTTAGGGACGTTTTGTCCTGACAATATAAACTTAAAGATTCCCCATACCCTCTTTTTCTCTTAATTCAAACATTTAATTATATTATAGCTTCAATTATCCTGAAATAATTAAGTCTAATTTTTATATTTGTGTATGTTTGCTCTGCATGTTCTCCCCGTGTTCGCGTGGGTTTCCTTAGGGTGCTCCGGATTGCCCCACAGTCCAAAGACATGCGCTATAGTTGAATTGGGTAAGCTAAATTGTCCATAGTGTTTGTGTGTATGTCCTGTTCCTCCAGGTTGGGGGTTGAGCATTGGGCTTATGACCCACCTTGTAAAATTAGATGTTACGAAACACCAACACGGTGCTGCTAAATATCAACTTCAATATACAGTAAACGACCCTGGGAGTAAGAGTAAGTAAGTGTGTTTACTCAACTAAGTTAAACATTTGCATGAAACATCAGTTTCACACAAAACATTTTTTTCTGGTCAACTCTGTTACATCCGTAACAAAAAGGCATAGCTATCTATAAAGCACAGAGAAAAAAGCACATGACATGCTTCAAGTGATGTCACTTCATCTGGTGAAAAACTCTGGAAGGCATTGAGGCATGTCATTTATTCTTCTCTCATTAATTTATACAAAATGTTTGGGATTCACCAATAGTAAATAAATTTTCCATCAACTCTGTTATAATAATATTTCAGTAAATATCTCATTAACTTTTTAAAAACAATAATATGATGAAAAATACATGAGCCTTTTGCACTATTTTCAATGATAATGGAAACATTCATTCATTCATTTTGCTTCAGCTTAGTCCCTTTATCCATCAGGGGTCCTCACAGCGAAATGAACCGCCAACTTATGCAGCATATGTGTTACACAGCGGATGGCCTTCCAGCTGCAAACCCAGCACTGGGAAACGCCCATACACTCTCATTCACACATACACTACGGCCAATTTAGCTTATTCAATTCACCTACTGTATCCCGCATGTCTTTGGACTGTGGGAGGAAACCCGGAGGAAACCCACGTGAACTGTGAGAGAACATGAAACTCCACACAGAAATGGTCACTGGCCCAGCCTGGACTCGAACAAGTGACCTTCTTGCTGTGATGCGACGGTGCTAACCACTGAGCCACTATGCCGCCCACATAATGGATACAGTTTACTGTAAATTATAGATGCATGTTTAATATTATTCCTATTTATGAAAAATTAAGTGAATTGTATTTGTAAACTAATTTCGAGAGGATCACATGCTTATGATTGACCACAGCTGGTCCTGCATTAGCCAATTCATGATTCACCAATCAGACGATTCTTAAGTCTCCATATCACAGCCATCTTTGTCTGAAGAATTACCTTCCACCTCTACTACTCCTTCTTTCCTAGATGGGTGGCATGGTGGTTAGCACTGTTGCCTCACAGCAAGAACGTCACTGGTTCTAGTCCTTACCAAGTCAGTCAACGTTTCTGTGCATTTCTGTGAGTTTACATGTTCTCCCCATGCTCGTGTGGGTTTCCCCCGGGTCCCCCGGTTTCTTCCCACCGTCCAAAAACATGCAACTTAAGTTAATTGACTAATCCGAATCACCACCATAGACGTGCTACTAGTAACTAGTTATCTCTTCATAGCAATCCTTATTTGTTCATTAGCTATAACAGCAGGGAAGTTTCAAAATCTACCTGAGCTCAAACTCCCCTCTCATCCTGCAATGGGAGGGAGCCCTGGGCTCGAGGATCTTATGAGCTCAGGGCTCTCTCCCGGGACAGCATGCCAAACACACGTTATAATCAATCATCAGCTAGTGTGTGAATGGAAAATACTTGTAATATACCTGCAACTATTTTAATGGGCCTTACATTAGGATTTGGCTGCACAATATATTGCAAAATTATCATTGTCGTGATAAAAGTATGCAACATATGTATCATAGACATGTGCAATAAATTACATTTATTTCATGCATTGGCTGTTTATCTAAATTTGATCAATCAGATGGGCCTTTACTATCTTTATCCCCACCCCCATAGTAGCTGCTGTTCTGTTATTGGCTGGAGCGGACCAAAAGTGAAACCAGAGCAGAAAATAAACAAACACTAAAGGCGAGAGTCAAAACAAGAGAGAAAAATGATAACAGCCAATCAGAGTGAGAATATCTGCTGCGGTTTTCACTCATACTGTTTAGACTAAATGTTTGCACCTTGACAGTTTTTAGTGTGAATTAAAATGAATTAGATCTGAAAATCATCTTTTACCTGTTTATATTAAGATCATTAGCACATTGTTTGTTTGGCATTGAGAATAGTCAACACTTGACTGACATGTTTGCCTTTTTTCAGTAAACTGCTTGCCACTTAATCTCGCAGGTGTCTTTTTTTTAGTTTTTTATATTTGAGAGCGTGCAGAATTATTGGAACATTTTTGTAGAGAAAAGATATGTTGTAATATATATCATTATCGCAATACTCAACAACTTCATATTTTTCAGTATCGTGCAGTCCTAATTAAAATGTCAACCTCTAATTAAAACAACACACAGACCTCAGCATGGGATCCTTTCTCCACTGTTTTGACGATGGGAACTCTGTTTCGATCCTCTAACGTGAACCCGTAACCTCCTTCACTTGGCTTTATCTGAAATCAGAGCACACATTTCACAGTTATCATGACTTAACAGCTTTTGTTTTGTCATGCAGTGACATTTCATTAGAATTCCTGGAACTTCAGCCTCTGGCAGGCCAACACTGTCAAACCAGTTGACTTCATGTTTAAACGTAATGAGAGGCTGGTTTAGAAGCAGTCAAGCATAATTACTGCTGAAGACTCTGGCCCGAGTTCAGACCCCCCGTACGTGCCGAGGCAGAAAAGCCCCCTGCGAGTGGATGAAAACCACATGGGTTCACGCCAACGTGAGCTATTGTAAGTGGCATCAGCTGTAAGCCATTACAGACGACATCTCTCACCAGCAGAGACTTGGCGATGACATTCTCCACTATTTTTAGGTCATGCTTTATGGGCTTGTGTTTGGTGTTGGAACCCTCCATCTCCTCATCGGCGAAGAAACGAAACAGGAGAGGCTCGTCTTTAAATTCACTTTTTTCTAGAACTGTAAAAACAAAACACAAATGATGGTCAGTTACTAGTGATAAATTTAATTGGGAGACTGACTGGTATCACCTCATCAGAAACTAATTTTGATCAACAGGTATGAAAAATTTAAAGGGGCACGAAACACTAATATAAATTTTTTAAGATGTTGACAGTCATATCTGTGTCCCACGCAGTTAAAACACTATTAGGACACTATATTTCACAAAAAAAGTAAAAAATTGGTTGTTTTGCGTTATTCCAAGCAAATTCATTCTCCTTTTTAAAAAATGTGGTTCCAGTTCTTGTCTCTACAGACTTGGTAAGTGTCTGATCAATGTTTTGTTTATGTTTATTCAGATGGCAAAGTTAGTTAGTATCGTCAGCAGTACTCTTTCAGTTTTTAAAGACATACCTTAGTCAAAATTTTGTAGTTATTAATTTCCAGTAATATCACTACAATAATATAGACTGAAAGATTTGCTGTAAATGCTGCTCTCCAAATGTAAACATGTAAACACCTTAATGAAACTATTAACATCGTGTAGGATTTCCGCCATATTTTGTGACAAGATAGTCTATACACACATGACTATTCTCTGCACCTACTGAGTGCATCTAAGTTACCAAGAAATGTGGAGGGTTTTTTTTTCTCTTATAAGGCATGCGGTATCAAACAGTCTATTAAAACTACACTCTTCCAACAGTTCCTCACATCCAAAATCTCGTTCGTCACAGGGGTATGCATGAAATGTTCCTGAATGAAAGTGCCAAACTGCAGTTTTTAGCGTTGACAAATTAATAATTTGGCAAATAATTTGATTACTGATGCCCATGTAAACATAGTCACTGTCTTTCTCCCCTGCGTCTCTCTCTTTCCCTTTGTGAAAATCAGCATGTGCTTGAACTAAAATTCCCCTTTTCATGCAAACCCTTCCCTCTTTCGCCACTCAACACTCCCACCTAAACAGAGATAGACCCACCCACTTTCCTGATTTTTCAAACTAGAGGTGTGAAAACACCCTGCTGAGAGGGGGGGGGGGTGTTCATGGCCCTTTAACTGTGCTAAGAGAATCCTCTTTGATATTGAAAATACATGTTTATATGGTAATTAGCCTATAACAACAAATCTTTCTATAAATTATTGTTTTCTTTGTCTCATTGTGTGTATGCTTGTGTCAATAGAAATGTCCATGTTCAATGTAAAATGTAAGTTTTATGTTTAATACTTTAATTGTACTACAATAAGTAAAACAAAACCAAAAATGTAAAAATAAAACTACAATTAATACAGCAGTTTTAATAATACAAAGATTATCTGTTTATATTGTAATATCCATACTTAAAGTAACTTAATCTATTTTTGTCACTTAAAATTCAAAAAGTTAATTTAAAATCAAGTGAAAAATACACATATACTGTCATTATTTATTTAATATATAAAATAATTACAGCTAACATTAAATTAAATTGTTAAACAATATAAATATATTATTATATTACTATATTATATTGAAAAATGTATAAATGTAAAAAACTGACATAAAAACACAAAGTTTCAAAAACCTTCAAATTAAAAAAAACAGAAAATATAAAAACTAATTTAATATTATAATACAAAGTATAATATCTCAATTATACTAATATATATTATATATTTTCCATTATTTGCTTATATTATATTATTATATATTATACATTATTATTCATTTATTTTATTTTCAGCTTTGTCCCTTTATTAATCTGGGGTTGCCACAGCGGAATGAACCGCCAATTTATCCAGCATCTGTTTTACACAGATGTCCTTCCAGCTGCAACCCATCACTGGAAAACATCCGTACACACTCGTTCACACACAAACACTATGGACAATTTAGCTTACCCAATTCACCTGTACCACATGTCTTTGGACTTGTGGAGAAAACGGAGCACCTAAAGGAAACCCACTCAAACAGGGGTAGGACATACAAATTTCACGCAGAAATGCCAACTGACCCTAGCTGAGGCTCAAACCAGCGACCTTCTTGCTGTGAGGCGACAGTGCTACCCACTGTGCCACCGCACCACCTTATTTTATATTATCATTCATTCATTTTCTCCTCAGCTTAGTTCCTTTTATTATATATTTTTATTATACAATATAATATTATATATATATTACCATTAAATGCTGATAGTTCTTCTGTACTTTTTTCAAAGTTATTTATAACTTTCCCGAGCAAAAAGCTAATTTACAGCCACAATTTTGTTGTCATGTTCTGACTGCTGCCTGTCGTGCACAGTCAAAGAGAGTCAAATTAATGTGTAAATTGAATTTGTGTTCGCACAGAAGAGGGCAACACATAATGTACTGGAATGACAAGAGCTGTACAGAGAGTTCCAGACTGAAAGCCTTTTCTATGGAAAGTGGGCTCCATGAAAAGAACCAGGCCAGGATTTCAATCTGTCACCACAGCAACATGGGCTCTAAACAATTCCCTCACTTTCGTAGTAAAAAAATACCCCCAACAAGAAAAGAGCTCCAGTGTTCTCTGTGGGCAAGATTAGATAAAGCTGAATTAGCTTTAATAGTCACATAACCCAGTAAACCAGCAGACAAGAAAGACAAGACACTGGAGACAAAAATAGATTTTCCCCAATGCGCTTGTTAATGTTTTGGGCATTTTGGATTCTCAACAAGTTTTATTTTCAGTCAAACGTAAAGATAACATCCAAAACACACTTTTAAAATTAATCCAAAAAATATATAATATATATATAATTCATTTACTAATCCTCTGTTAAACACAAAGAAAGATTAAGAATTTTAATGAAAAAACACCCATTGACTTTCACATTATTATTTTTTATATACATTATTATTATTATTATTTTTATTATTATGTTATTTTTAATTATTATTATTATATTATTATATTATTATATATTATTATTATTATTATTATTATTATTATTGGTAACACTTACAATAAGATTTCATATTTAATGTTAGTTTATGGATTTACTAGCCTGAACTAATAATGAACAATTCTATTTTCATTAACTAACATCAACAAATACTGTAATTAATGTATTGTTCAGTTTTTACATGTTAGTAAATGCATTAACTAACATTAACTAATAAAAACTTACCTTTTATTATATTATTATTATATTATTATTATTATTATTATTATATTATTACTATTATATTATTATTATTATTACTATTATTATATTATTATTATTATTTTATTTTTATTTTTATTTTTATTTATTTTTATTTTTATTTTTTTATTTTTATTTTTTTATTTTTTTTCAAAATTCTTAACAGGGTTCCCACATATTCATGGAATTTCTGGAATATCATGAAATTTAAAAAAAAATTATTCCAGACTTTGAAAGACTGGGAATATAATATATTTTTTCCAAGTCATGCAATATCAGGAGTTTTTGTTTGTCAATTTAAATTGTACTTCCCATCTATCAAAATGAATTTTGTATTCTGTGCTGTTTTTTTTATCACATTGTTTCTTGTGTTTTGTCGTTTTATTTTTTTCTTACTTGTCAACCAGCAATAAAATGTATTCACAAGGCTGTACCTGTTAAAAATAATGATTTATTTTTGTCTGGTCAGTGCCTCATGGATTTTGAGGGAAATATTTTTCATTATTGCTGCCTAAAATGTCACATGACGTAGCTAAATCAGATCAGACCTAAGCATTATTCACATTTATATTCTGGATGCGTTTTTTAAAAGGTTTTTTTTACAGAGGGATGTATTCAAATATATTTTTCCTAAGTATATACAACATTTAATTTAAAAAACTATTTCTGGTCTGCAGTATTTTCTGAACTATGGAATGGTTATGGAAGAGATACCCATAATCCCCTTTGTAAACAAGCTCTAATGTGTCAAATAATTTTAAAACATATTTTATAATTGAAACGTGGTGATTCTTTCTGTTGAAGCAACCCCTGATAAAGCAGAGACACAGCTGAAGGAAAGTGAATTCTGTGCTATAAATGTATGCAAATCAGTGCATACTTAAATAAATGTCTCATTTGCATGTTGAAACATAACATTTTAGAGAACTTGTTATACAAAAAAAGTATTTGAACAATCTTGTGTAATACTTAATTGTAGTGTATTGCCTTAACAGTCACATAACCCATTGAACCAGCCTTAATGGATGAATGGAAGCCAGAAAAAATAAAGTGTAGCCAGTAAGGTTATTACGATCCATAAATTTGTTGGTAGTTTGCCGCATATGAAACTCAATTGCAGGCTGTCAGGAGCAGCCCATGGTAGACGATAAATGAGTCACACAAGCATGATGTGGACTTTGGCATCGAGTGCCCTGAAAATGAGACCTGAATCCTACAAACAAACAGTTGCCATGAGAACAAGTCAGTCAAACTTGGATTGTGAAGAAGGTCAAGGCTGTTGTCGAGAAACAAAATGTGTAGAATCCAGTTAGGGGAAAGGTTTTGCAATGTATTTTTCTCCCATTAAGATTTTCAGCATCCTAAAAACAAAATGAGTTTACTTTAATATTATCTTTTTGCAGAATCAAATGTTGTTCAATGATTCACTCAAAGCACTTGCCAGCACATTAAGCACTGAACCAGTTAGTAAACTAAAAACGCATCTGAATTTTTTGGCGGACAGTGTCCGACATTAGGCATGGTGTGATCTTGTTAGGGGCGGCATCGAGACAGACAACCCCCACCCCTCCCTTAACGTTCGTCCACGACACCGATGGCGGTCATCATTTGCCAAGAGCAACTACAGCTTGTGCCGCACCTGATTGAGCATACCAAATTGTTGGCCAAGCTCTTAGCAAGTTTACATCTCTCGTTAGCCCTCCTATATCTGTGATTAGCCAGAGATAAGTCGAGGGAGTTCATCGAGATCTATATGAGCTCAAAACTCCCTCTCGCCCTGCAAATGGAAGGGAGCCCATCGCTTGAGGATCTCATAAGCTCAGGGCTCTCTCCTGGGACAGCATGCCAAACAAGCTTTATTATCAATCATCAGCTAAGTGTAAACTCCTCAAACAGTAAATTTACTATTGTGTGAATTCAAATTGTAAATGAATCTCAATAAATATTTTATACAAATCTGTCTGGTTCATTTAATGAACCGCTGTGTTGATCATTCAACTACTCAAATTGTTTCCATGTAAAGCCACTGAGTCATTTTAAGGAACAGTCTGATCTGTAACAAAATCATTACTCTAAGCATAACAAATTCAAATATTTTTTCTAATACAATACATTAACAAATTATACTCTTATTAAATTACACAGGCATCGTTCCTGCTGTTTTCATGTACAAGCTTCATTAGATTTATTTATTTTTTTAAGTTTAACATCCTGGCTGACACTTTGATTCTCATTTCAGATATGACACAATACAAAAACAAACTTAAAACAGATACTCTGTCAAAAATGATCAAACTAACAGGTATACTCATATACATAGGAACAAAGAGAAGAAAAAAAACAGTCACTGAAATAAACATCTCTCATACCATGATGCATGAATCCATTGTCGCACAGCTCCACCCCCAAGATCAGCGCCTCTTCTCTGCTTCGACAGTCACCCTTCAAAGAAAAAAAGACAAGTGCCACTCTCTTTGTCTATTTTACAAGTGGTCAAAATGTCACACACCCTCTTGAGAACCAGAAAACCACATTTAACACACACAAACACTGCGGTCCAGCCACCACAGTGCGGAAACTCTGAAGAATCACTCAGCTGCTTGGCAAACAAACACAATATACTCTCTAACATGGATGGATGTGAAATGTGCCTCTCAGTTTCTGAACTACATTATACTTCAGACTGAACCCAATTCTGCAGTATCACTGTGACTAGTCTGCTAAGTGGTTCTTTGGCTTGTAATCATAGGGGAACGAATTTAAGTGATGTATAGCATTAGTATAGGTTCTTTAGCTGTTCTTTAGGGTGGTCACTGTCTTTAAAGGAATAGGTGCTACGTGGTACTTACCTTCCCAATGATTGAATGAATTATTGAGGCATTGTGAACAAGTAATTTATTGACAACATTCTTAAACAGCCTACGTTCATTGTGCTGTGTGAATTGGCCTTTAATTCCAAGGTCCCCAAACAGGAAGTGCAACCCATAATTTGAAATACAGTAGACACATGCCGTGGAAAAGGTGGAAAATATTAAGTTACAAGACAATTTTTTAAAATGTACCTGTGCTATAAGCCAGTCGATCAGTTTGTTGGCCATCACCACCGATTTATATGTTCGTAGATGATAATCTTTATCCCTGTGTGGAAAATAAAAACAAACATTTGACTTGACCAGTTCAAGAATGTCTTGTCTTTACAGCAGCCTCAGGAGACGCACAATTCAAGCTCGCCTTTCACCTTTGGCTTGACTTGCATCCGCCTGAGTATCTCTTGAGAGGTCTGTTCTGGGCTTTTACGTCACAGTTACCCTTTCCTCTCGATTTTCAGAAGTCTCAAAAGATCTTTACCTAAAATTTGTTAGTTGAAAAGGGGCCACCGTTTTTGACAAAAGAAGACCCTCAGCACATGTTCTTGCTGTTCAAATGTTGATCTGGAACTGCCTATCACTATGAATGATGTAACAAGACAGTAAATGAATCTGGATTAATATTTCAGCAATAAAAGCCTTATTTTTGATTAGTCACTGAATTAATGGCTCAATGTGGCACTCAAATCACACAAATAGCATGTTACAACCTAATTTAACCAAACGAATCAATGATCAAAGCAGTAAATGAATCAAAATTAAATCCTTTTGAGGGCTGGGGGTTGGAACAACTTAAAGTGTTGTATTAAAAATCAGTATCTCACTTAAAACACACAGGTATGTGCCAAAAATGTTGAATATCGAGGGAAAGTCATTTATTTTAATAATTTTTTTCAAAAAGTGAAACGTGTGCGTTATATTAGTTCACTACACACAAAGTGAAATATTTCACACCTTTATTTGATTTAATTGAATGATTATGAATTCAAAATAAAAAATAAAATTTTTTATAAATATTCACAAAATTTTATATTTCATATGACCAGTAAAAAGATCTTAAACACATGTTGGCCTTCTGAAAAGTCTGTTAATATACTGTATTATGTCCATGTT
Organism: Danio aesculapii; assembly: GCF_903798145.1. Taxonomy (NCBI): domain Eukaryota; kingdom Metazoa; phylum Chordata; class Actinopteri; order Cypriniformes; family Danionidae; genus Danio; species Danio aesculapii. The sequence continues at coordinate 22,828,161 of NC_079458.1, forward strand.
GGGCCTTCTTTTGCACTAATTACAACATTGAGGCAGTATGGCATGGAGGTGATCAGCCTTTAACACAGTTGAGGTGTTATGGTAGCCCAAGTTGCTTTGATATCGGCCTTCAGCTCATCTGCATTTCAGGGTCTCTGTTCCCCCATCTTCCCTCTTGAGAATACCCATAGATTTTCAATGGGGTCAGGGTCAGGTGAGTTTCTGGACAATAAGAACAGGACACTATGGTCTAAACAAGTTACTGGTAGCTTTGTCACTGTGTGCAGGTCCAAAGTCCTGCCGGAAAATAAAAATCACCAAAAAGCTTGTTGTCAGTAGGAAGCATGAAGTGCTCTAAAACGCCCTGGTATAGAGCTGTATTAACTGTGGACTTGATAAAAGTCCACACAAGCATATGACATGGCTCTCCAAACCATCACTGACTGTGGAAACTTCACACTGGACTTTAAGCAGCTTGACTCTAGTGTCTCTCCGTTTCTTCCTTCAGACACTGGGATCTGATTTCAAATGAAATACAATATTTGTTTTTAATCTGAAAAGAGGACTTGGGACCCACTGGGCAACAAACCAGCACTTTTCTCCTTAGCCCATCATAGATACTTTTAATGTTGCTTTTGGTTCAGGAGTGGCTTGACACATGGAATTCTACAGTTGTGTTCCCTCTTCCTTTCATGCTTTTTGATATAATTTATATTTGTACACTATTTATTAACAATAACCAAAATACTAAAATAGACTTACATATAAATTTTTTATTCTAATCCACTATAACCTTTTTGTTGTTTGTTATATGATGAAATATTTCCAATTTCAAACACTTAAGACACAGAGAAAAGTTGAATGCAAAGAATACATTTTTAAAAAACATTTATTAAACATCCTAAAGGTGCACCATACTAATCAAATAAAACAACATTTAAACAAAAATATAACGAATGCAAGCAGAAATGTAACCGATAAAAATAGGGGAAAACTTGATGAGGTATTATAGCCTACTGAACTATTCACTCCTCAAATTAATCTCACTATCAATCCCATTTTATCATGGGAACTAAAATAAATTGAACACGTCTCTGTTGTCTTCCACATTGCTGATGAGATTGTGGAGGACATTTTCCCTGTCATGTACAGTGTTTTGAACAGTTCTACAGTAAAGTACTTCAATTAATCAGTTGTGCTAATATTAGTTGCTATGGTAACACAAGCGTAATATAAACAAATTACCCAGTGCTGTAGTTTTTTTTTTACAATATAGGGTGTATTATACTACAATTCACCACACTTTACTGTAGTAAAACTACACTTTGTATTTCATTTTATCAGTTCACTATTCTTAATACTACAGTATGCTGAAGCATTCATTAACAAATTGTAAATAATACTAGCCTAAAACATAGGCAGTATATCTAACACTCAAAAACACAAGTATTTATTATAGAATTTATCATAACCTTTTAGTGTTTCGTGTATTGCTAATAAATACTGTAGCAATATATAAACCATATCAACATTCTTGGGATAACCAATTGAACAGGAGGATCTCTGGAGAGCAAAAGCACGAAAAGAAGAGGAAACATGAGGCACATAATGTGAGTCTGCATCATCTGATGGAGCCAGAGCAGATCATTCGCACGTGAGCAGCCTTGTTTTGAGTGCATGCGACTGCGGAAAAAAAATTGCGGTCGAGTTGTCCACGAACAGAGAATTACATGAATGCGCTCTTGTAAAACTGCGCTTACGTTGTCAGTGAAATAACGCCATATGCACATACGTCCATCTCGCGAATGTCTTCTGCTCATCTATTTTGCCGCTTTTCCGCTGCACGTCAGGGCTTGACCTTACTGTGAACCGGGCTGAGCCAATAGCCTCGGACCTCGAGCTCTGAGGCTGAAGTCATTCCGCGTTCAAAGTAAAAAAGTTCCAATAGCCAGAGGGATATTATAATGACAACACGCGCATATATTCACTAACCACGAACAGAAAATAGAACTTACTTGCGGTATTTTTTATTTGGTAATGTCTTGCGGGCGAAAAGTTTGTTGTAACGCACGCGTTACTGAACTGTACCGAGTAAAATATTACTGAAAATGTATAAGTAATGCCTTACACTACTGCGTTACTGGAAAATGTAATACATTACTGTAATACATTACTTTTGTAACGCATTACTCCCAACACTGGTTATGAGGCCCCTGTTTAGAACCACTGTTTAAGGGGACTGTTGATCCCAAAAGTTCATCCAAAAATCACTGTGTTTCTAACCTGTAGCTTATGCTGGCCGATTTGACAAAAATACCATATCCTGATAACAATATAGTACCATTTCTGCACATTCAATCAACTTACAGATTACTGTATTTAAAACTGACCACTTACATTTATTCATTTTCCTTTGGCTTAGTTCCTTATTTATAAGGCATTGCCACAGTGGAATGAAACCGCCAACTTTTTTGGCATATGTTTTATGCAAGCAGATGCCATTGCAGTCACAACCCAGTACAAGAAAAACACCCTTACACTCGCTTATTCATACACACTCAAACACTACGGCCAGTTTAGTTCATCCATTTCACTAGTAGCGCAAGTCTTGAACTGTGGGGGAAACCAGAGCTCCCGGAGAACACCCACGTGAATGGGGAGAAACATGCAAACTCTACACAGAAATGGCAACTGGCCCAGCTAGGACTCGAACCAGCAACTATCTTGCGTGTGAGGGGACAATGTTAACCACTGAGCCCCCGGTGCTGCCCAACCTGACCACATATAAATAACATAATCATACAAAAAACACACCTGAAGCAACAATAGGTGTGTAGGAAAAAAGCACAATTTGAAAATGTGCAAAATGACAGCAAGCAATCCTAGCCACTATCAATACTTGCTGAATAATTTATTAAATGCAATGTTACAGTTAATAAATTATTCAGCAAGTTCTGATAGTGTGCAGGATTGACTGTTCTGCTTCTACTGATTGTTCTGCTTCTAAATGTTTAATTAAAAATATAGAAATATAAAATAAATATTATTAAATATAAAAAATTCATTCATTTTCTTTTCGGCTTTAGTCCCTTTATTAATCTGGAGTCGCCACAGCGGAATGAACCACCCAACTTATCCAGCATATGTTTTACGCAGCGGATGCCCTTCCAGCCGCAACCCAACACTGAAAAAACACCCATACACACTCTTTCATACTCATACAATACAGCCAGTTTAGCTTATTCATTTCACCTATAGCACGTCTTTGGACTGTGGGGGTAAACTGAAACACCCGGAGGAAACCCACATGTTCTCTGAGTGTAAATATTTGTACATAGTAAGTATGAAGTTATGCCATTTTCTATTGTAATTTCTTTTTATTGATTGTTTTTGTGGAACAACAGATTTAGGTAATAAAATTTATTTACTTACTTTTACTTTTGCTGGAAAATAGGGAAGTTAGAGGAAATTTGAATTTACATTGTTTTGTTTTTATTGAATAAGTTAAAAAAGACAAATTTTGTTTGAGAAAAATCATTGTGTAAATAAAATCTCTATATATTTTCTTAAACAGCATTGTGTGTGCAGTCTTCCCTTTCATGTTGCGTCCTTACCCCTAGACGTTGCGTAACATGAAATTGGGGGGCTCGTCCGGGATCAGAACATGCAAACTCTACACAGAAATGCCAACTGACCCAGCTGGGGCAACGAACCAGCGACCTTCTTGAGGCAATCGTGCTACCCACTGCGCCATCATGACGCCCAATATAAAACATATATTTTTCAAAAACAAATGATTACAGGTCAAAGATAAAAAAAACAGCTAAATAAAATGCAAATATAAAATTGCAATTTCTTATGATGTTTTTATTTGTATGTCAGCATCCCCATAATGACGTGTAATTTGCGTTTAAATAAATTATGAAAAATTATTGCACACACACATATACATATATATATATATATATATATATATATATATATATATATATATATATATATATATATATATATATATATATATATATATATATATATATTATCACCCCGGGTAGATGTAGACAAACACTTCCACTATAGCCACTTCGGCTGGTTGAAAATAATTTTCCCACATAATTCTTAAAAGCAGGGTGTCGACAAATAAGGATGGTCCAATATGCATGCAAAGGTGATCTTAGAATTGAGAATTGATAGAATTGATAAGCCGTAGTGGGCATTTCCCTCTGTCCCACACTGAACCCAGTCGACCATCGCAATAGACTGGGTCATCGGACCAATCAGTGCAGATTAGCAACCACACTAGGGATGAATTTGGGAACAAATGAATCCCTGAACAAATCATATGGGAGTCGTTAGGATAATTAGGTAAAAAATAAATGCATATTATAAGACAATGAAAGTGTTTTTGACCTTGCATGCATATCAGCCTGTTGAAGAGGGGCTCTTTAAGCTGAATACTAGTATCTTGAAAAATATCTAGTAAAATATTATGTACTGTTTTGCTATCATGGCAAAGACAAAATAAATCAGTAATTAGAAATGAGTTATTAAAACTATTATGTCTAGAAATGTGTTGGAAAAATCTCTGTTAAGCAGAAATTGGGAAGAAAATATACAGAGGGGCTAATAATTCAGACTTCAACTGTAGATATTGTCATATTGTACATCCCTACTGTAGCATAAAACTTTTCAAGACTGTTGTATATTAAACACTTAAACTCAAAACATATACATTATTTATGAAATTGCAGCTGCCACATACAGATAAAAAAAACTAGAAATGTGGCGTCAGTAAAGTAACATCCCTAGAATGTCTTATTATTCCAACTGCACTTATTGAATAAATTTAAGAATTTAAAGTGACGCATATTAAAAATAAATAAACTATGCCACTAAGGTGGTTGCAGAATACCAACAGCAGGCACAAGTCCATCCACTTCAGATCTCCTCATTCCTTTGCTTTTCTTAGCCTTTTCTTCATCCCCTCCAACCATAGAGATCAATGCACCTCTTAATCCACAGAGGAGTCAGAGGCTTCCGAAAAGTGCCTCCTATGAGCTACTCTGCTGCTATTTGCCCCATTATTGCTGCATGATAGGGATGGCTGTCTGACAACCGCCTCCAGGCAGCCATTACAGCACACTCTCTTGCCCAGGGCTTCGACTAAGGTCATTATATGTCCACCAGATCAAGGACGGCCTTGCCAATAAGCACACTCTCAGACCTTCAGCCAGCAATCGACTCTGACAAGCATATGACAGCAGCGGCGGAAGGTGCTTCCCTCACCGCAGATCAAGACTAGCTGTAATTACCATCATGTCCACTGAATATGTGACCACGTGATGTCCAAATAATGATGAAAATTCAATGGCTGTTAGCGATAATGGATGTTTTTCATTTAAACTATACAGTGGTATGAATAGAACTGGAAGGGAAGGATGAATGGTGAAAGTGAATGAGTGTTTTTTTGTGTGTGCCACTTTGCAAATTACACAGTCAGTGACATTTACAGTGTACGAGTTTGAGTTTGAGAGCGTTTTTTATTTTTGCAGACTTTCATTTTGAAATATAGGGGCCGACCTCAAAGTGTCCCATTTCCTTCAAGGTGTTAATGTGCTTCCAGAAAATGAAGCCATCAACAGCTCGGCTCAGACAGGAAGGACCCCACCTGCTTTCTGCTTAAGTGTTTCTCGAACGCACACACATTTAGTTGTTGGAGAAAAAAAAACGTAATGCAAATTCCAGATGTTGGGTCATGTGAAATCCACAAAGGTTAAATGATTGCTGCTTTAGTTAGATCCCAAAGGGACTCTAAAAGTTATGACTTATCACATCTAAGAACAATTTGATTTCTGATGTCAGTTGATTTTGAATCCATTACTTATACAGGAGTAAAATCAGTGCTTAATTAGCCAACATTTTACACCCTATTTTTTGACCCTTGTAATTTCTAATGTAAGACTTGGTGCTCTATCATACACCCGCACCTGCATACACATACAATAATGCGCAAGACGTGTTTGGCGTGATTTGTTGCTATTTTCAGACCAGCACCCTAATTTTCATGTTTTACGGCTTGTTGTTTAAATATCAAATCTATTTGCGCCACTTTGTGGACTCATGGGTGTTCCGGTCTAGAAAAGAGGTGTGTTATTTTGAGGAACTGAAATAGACTGCACCATTGACCAACTAAAAGCTGGTCTAAAGTCCAGCACAGAGTGCAGTAGTTATGCGCCTATGTGGGTCCAAAACGCTTACCTTGCTTAATACACACAGGATGTACAGCAATACACAAATATCTTTACATATGAAAAAATTTAAACATTAAAATATTACAAAAAATATTATTTATTACATTAATATAAAAACCAACACCTCCATGTCTTCTTCGGGTTGGGGTCTTTTTTCGGTTTATTCATGACAATTTGCATTTGCATAATGTTATTATTATTAGCAGTATTATTTATTATATGAATATTTATATTTGCTTTAATAAATACAAGTTTAGATCTGTCTACCTGTTCAGTTTTGGAGACGTGCATCATCATATAAGGCATAATAATGTGATGTGAAGACGATGTTTTCAGTCAAGGGTGTACAACACTGTTACCTTATCCTTGAAAGTAAACGAGTAAAGTAAAAAGAAAGTAAAGAGGCCAAATTGAGGAGGCTCGTTCTTTATCCTCACGCAGATGGGCTGTTTAACTTTTTTCTCGCTAGTGAAGCATTAAGTTTTTTAGTTTCATGAAAATTGCCTTTATTTGAGAGGGTTTGCATCCATTTTGCATCCTAAAATTAGGGGTAGGAAGTCAAAGGCCAGGAAGTAAATCCATTCCTTTTTTTCTTTCTTGAACTCTTTTATTTGGTTGTTTGCTTGCATGACATTGAGAAATTGAACAAGGATAATGTAGAAAAATTCCTCATAAAAGGAAAATGGCAACTATGAACTTTGGCTACTGTAGTTGACAGTGGGCTTAAATGGGTAATAAAAACAAGTTTGAATTTCTCCTTCTGTCTGGTTTTGGAGACGTTTGCCTCAGCATATAAGAATATAAGAATACCTATAAGTGTTGGAATAAACAATGGTTTTTGACCATACTTCGTTATTATTGTTCATTTATTCTTTGCTGGAAATTAGAACTGAATTTAGAAATAATTTCGAAACAAATCTTTGCGCTTAACAAATGAAAATAAATATGTAAGCCAATGGATGTCTTTAGTGGAGTGCGTACAACATTGTTTCCATATCCACGAAAGTTAATGAGTAAAGTAGAGTAAAAATAAAATAAAGATAAAGTAAAGAGACTGAATGGAGGAGGCTTAGTCTTTATCCTCACACTGCAGATGGTCTGATAAACTGTTTTCTTGCTAGTAAAGCATTAAATTTTTCCTCTTACAAATTTCGCCATGTTAATAGCAAATGCGCCAGAGCATAATGCAACTGACTCTTAAAGGAAATATGAGATGAGACTCTGATTGGTTTAATGCACATTATGCTTAAAACACACCCAAAACTCATTAAGAGAATTAGCACAACCCTGTTAGACCTCCGCCAGGTCGCAGAGTGTATTTTTCCACCCTTAAAATAGCAAAAGTGGATTCGGACACACCATTAATGTTTTTCTGCTTTAGACTTTGTGCCTAGATCGTTGTGCCTAGAAAATAGAGCCCTTGGGGTGTAATGAGGTTCATTTTTGATTGTCAATGAACCATCCTCATAATAATAATAATAATTCACCCTTATGTCATAGATAAATTCAATGTTGGTGCTGTGCAAATGTGCAACAATTTTTCATGTTCTTTTGAGAAGATCAAGAAAAGCTTTAATTCTTAACTTATGGCCACTTTTAAATTGCTAAAAGCACAATAGCCAGGTAGTCTAGGTCATTCAGAGTGTAAGGCTGCAATAAAAGAAATAAAGAGAATAATTCATAAATCACAATGAAAGCGCCCATCTGATGAAAGCTAGTGAATTAATGATGATCGTGCTTTCTTTATCTTGGACTTTTGAGTTATAGAGTTCTCTTGAAGCAAAGGGCAACAACATTCAGTTCAGTCACACTGTGTAGCAAATTTCATTCACTTCAAAACTTGTGTTTCTGACAGTTTAAGTACTGAAAACATCACTAGGTTAAAACATCTAAACGTCAAAGTTTCAAACAGACTCTTACAAAACATACAGATGATACCAAATAAAAATGCCATACTCATGAATCTGTGCAGCGTAGCACTCCATTTCTTTGACAACAGTGGTGAGTTTGGTCAGAAGTTTGTGGTAGGCGTCCAGGATGAGCAGGTCATCCTCTCGTAGCAGGAACGCACAGACCATGACCTTCTGCCCTGCTCAGACTGTGTCCTGATGGGGCAGCCTGCTAGTGATACTCATGCTGGACCGTAACCATGGGGTTCAGCCTTGCCTGAAAGCAAAAAAACAGCATTAAAAACGTAAATCTCTCATTATTTAAACATATTTTGTCATGAATCAATTGTGTTTGTAACACTTTGTTTCTTGTGAGGTTTACAATTTATTTACCAATGAAATAATAAAAAGACCTTGTGAATACACCTTATAACTGTCTGGATCTCAAAAAGTTGAAAAAAAAACCCTTCATAGTTCTGTTCTACCATAATTTTGAATAAAGAAGCACATCAAATTTAGCCATCATTGCGTATTGTGGGTAAGCTTAATTCTTAACACTCTTCCCCGGGTCTTGGCACCAATGTAAATAATCCAGTCATCCATTTAGCATTAAATACACTCCCATATAGGTTTATTTGTCATAAAACCACACTCCCATTTGAACCCACAATCATTTACAGATAACAGCACCAGTATAACCCCTACAGTTTTATTCGCCTTCTAAGTGGGACTCCAGCAATTAAAGTGTGATGCTAGTAAGGATGCTATTGACCACAGTCTCTGGGGGTCTATCATCTTGAAGCCAGAGGTTTAATCTCAAAGCTCCTATTAGCTGGCTTCTATTACACCCACACACTAAACATTCATTCAGATCACAGCACCGTTGTGGATGGAACCACACTCCCATTCAAACCTCGCTCTTATCTGGGTCACGGCACCAATATAACCCTCTGGTTTTAATATGGGTAGAATCACACTCCCATTCAACCTAAGTCTTATCCGGGTCATGGCACCAGCATAACCTCCCAGTTCTAATCTAGGTAGAACCATAAACCCATTCAAACTTCAATCTTATCTGGGTCACAGCACCAATATAACCCTCCAGTTCTAAAATGGTTAGAATCACACTCCCATTCAAATCTCACTCTTATCCGAGTCATTGCACCAATATAACCTCCTGATTCTAATCTAAGTAGAACCACATACCCCATTCAACCTAATCTTATCTGGGTCACGGCACCAATATAACCCTCTGGTTTTAATATGGGTAGAATCACACTCCCATTCAAACCTAAGTCTTATCCGATTCATTGCACCAATATAACCTCCTGATTCTAATCTAAGTAGAACCACATACCCATTCAAACCTAAATCTTATCTGGGTCACGGCACCAATATAAGCATCCAGTTCTAATATGGGTAAAATCACACTCCCATTCTAACCTCAGTATTATCCGGGTCATGGCATCAATATAACCTCCCGGTTCTAATCTGGGTAGAACCAGATACCCATTCAAACCTCAATCTAATCTTGGTCACGGCACCAATATAACCCTCCAGTTCTAATATGGTAGAATCACACTCCCATTCAAACCTCACACTTATCCGGGCCATGGCACCAATATAACCTCCTGGTTCTAATCTGGGTAGAACCACATACCCATTTAAACCTCAATTTTATCTGGGTCACGGCACCAATGTAAAAGAATGCAACCAATGTAACTCTATTTGTCAAATATATTTCATATAACGATCATTTTGTAAAATCACACTTTGGCAATACATAAACAACAAATCTAAATTCCTAAATATAAATAAAATATGTCTATCTAACAGCAATGATATACTTCATACAGGGCTTTAAATTGGTCTCATTGCTTCCTATAATGGGCAGTCAGTCCATTGTACATTATAATTAGGAGTATATCTTTACTCACCATGCTCTGAATTGCGGCTTCCTTTTTCCAGAGTGTTTTTCCTGTTGTCCAGCTGAACTCCAAAGCACTTCCCAGGGAAGTAGTGGTCTTGGGATAAGACACCTCCATTACAATTAATGTGACAGTGGTGGGGCAGAAGTCACTGCTGTGTAGAGGCGAAAACCTTGCTCTTCGCCTGCTTGAATGTGGGCCAGGCCCTGTTCTTCAAAACCCTTGAAAACTGAGCACAGAGAGGAATTGTTAAAAGATAATGTTTTGTGTGGATTTGAATACAACAATAAGTTATTTGTTTTTTTTCTGTCTAAATCATCTAAATCAGTAATTCACACTAAAATCTAATCAACATTTAACTGTGTCAAACAGCCTGGTTTCAGTAAGGGTTTACCATAGATTGAGTCTGGTATATAGTTCTCATAGTTCAGAACATTCCCATCGAGCTTGGATTTTAACCATACAAAATGTGTTGTAACCTTGCAGTCAATTCACATAAACCATCATCTTACAATCAATATAGCTACATTTCCATCTACCCTTTTTAATGCGAATTTTGGAGATGCGCATTAAAAAACGGTTTGATGGAAAAGCCAAGATGCGCATACAATTTTGAAAATGTGCATAAAAAAAACATATGTGCATAACTAAGTAGGATAAACTTTTATTGATAAGAAAAGATGCTCATAAACTACGATGGAAACACTTTTACCAACCAAATTCCAGTATGCACATTAAAAGAAGGTCACGTGATTTTGCTATTAGAGATCATGTGATGTTAAAAATGTGTATGAATGGACAAAACAGCAGGTTGAAGCACATTGACATCTGAAAATGTTATTTTGGTCATTCCTAAAACATCTTAACCATTTCATTATTAGTTTTATTATATTCTTAATGATCTCCAGAACTGTCAAGAGTGTCCTGTGCTCTGTGTCTAGTGCCTTCAAATGCCACCACGCGTGCACTGCGTGTCAGGATTGTCTTCTGAGGAACAAGTCATTTATTAAATGAAGAAAAGATTCACACAGCTTCTCCTACCGCAGCAAATTCCATTTTTACTGTTGATATTTGGCGCCAATTAATCAGAACGTGATGAGGTTTGTTCACTTTGAGTCGTTTGAAGGAAACACTGTTTTATTTGCACATCTTTTATGCAATATTGCAATTTGCGCATAAATTTAATTAGCATTTTTGGATGGAAACATAGCTAGTGACAGTTCAAAAAATGAATGCTCTTGTCTTGTTTAACCAATACTGTAACAAAGCTGAAAAAAAAAGTTCTTTAAGATTAGCTGGCCATCCATCTAGTCCTCATTGGTCAGGCTGCTGCATTTGAAGGTTAGAGACATTGTTTCTCAACCTGGGCTCAGGAAAAAAATTATATATAAAGATAAATGAATTTTTAAATTATTTTTCAAATTAAATATACTGTTAACATTGTCAATAATTTGATGCGCTTCAGCATTTGTTAGTTTGCTTAAGATTGTCTCAGAAATGTCATAATATAATGATATGTAAATATAATTTCAATTAATGTCAAGCTTTAAGATACAGTATTTTATCATGTACGTAGAATTTGAATGAATTGAATTAAATGAATGTACTACTGCGATACATTCATTCATTCATTCATTTTCTGTTCGGCTTAGTCCCTTATTAATCTGGGGTCGCCACAACGGAATGAGCTGCGAACATATCCAGCATATGTTTTACGCAGCGGATGCCCTTCCAGGTGCAATCCATCACTGGGAAACACCCATACACACTCATTCACACACATACACAATGGAGAATTTAGCCTACTCACGCGAACACAGGGAAAACATGCAAACTCCACACAGAAATGCCAACTGACCCAGCTGAGAATCAACAACCTTTTTGCTGTGAGGCAATTGTGCTACCCACTGCGCCACCGTGCTGCCTGCTATACATTATATGCATTAAAAAAATTAAATTATTTAAACATCTGGAAATAATTAATTGATATAGTATTTTTTTTTACATTTCTATTTGTTTCATTTATTGTATTATTGTATTCATTCATTTTCTTTTTGGCTTAGTCCCTTTATTGATCTGGGGTCGCCACTGTGGAATGAACCGCCAGCTTATCCAACATATGTTTTATGCAGTGGATGCCCTTCCAGCTGCAATCCATCACTGGGAAATGTATTCCAGATTATGTATTAAATAAAGTAATTTAAAAAAACAATCAATGATTTTAATTAATGACCTACTTTAATTACATTTAATTTTAATTCATTTAAATTTGAAAATTTGTAGATATTCATTGTGAGGCTATAACATTTTTCAATATCATTAGATTCTTTCTTAACCATCGTTTTCTTGCTACTACATTTTTTGCATATTTATTTTTTTACTAGGTGAAAGAATTGAGAGGACATTCATCTCAGCATCACTTTCAACTACTGCATATGAAAGGTTTTAAAATGATCAATAAAAGCACATTGCTGCAGATGGCATTACTTTATGTGCAAAAAAAAAAGAGAGCTAAGAGCTTCAGTCTGTAATTCACTTAATGCCCACCAGTGTTACTAATAAAAAAATGTTTCTGAACTCTTCTTACAGCTGCTTTAAGGCAGCTAAGCCTATCAAGCTGGACTATTCAGCATGTCATTCATCAAATGCAACTGCTGTGTTCCTTTACACCCTCATTCAGAAGAACATCCATAGACGCCGCTCACACAGAAACAACACTTGCAGAAAATCAATCACACTGAACAAATCCATATTGCACCTGAAATTACACCCATTTGAAACTGTTTAGATTGAAAATCACAGCTTCAGGCACAGGAGCATGTAATTAAATCAGTGACAGGCTGACAAAGCCTCATCATTCCCCTTGAGCTGGATCTGAACTTCGCCTTTCTTCAATAATGACATCGTTTTTCAATGCCTGCAGTAGAGTATGTCTTGGGTCACAGACTACACGGTACGGGTTACATCTGCACTGGACACGTAGCCTCCCCTCAGACCGGACATCCCACATTCCTGGCTAGCTTTCGACAAAATGTGGAGCTTCAGTGTCCGGGGTCCGGACCCTGCCAGACCTCTCACGGGATCTTACTGAAAGCGCAGCAGAAGGAAATTATGCAACGGGACGGGATGTTCGGAGCTATTTTTAGCTTAGTGAAGCAATAGCTAATTAATCCAGCACTGAGTGGGATGTTGAATCTGATCACAGGGAAAAACAAGGGAAACTGTCAGATGTGCGCAGACATATTTTCCTATTCTCGCTCCAAATAAGAGCAGCTGATGGAAATTAAAAATGACATTTTGCACAAGCCCGTTTCCCTTGGTACTGGTGGACTCGCATATTTCATCAATCAAGGCCAGCTGCTGGTAAAAGGACAGGGTGGGACTCTTTCCTGTTCGGTAACCTGAATACAAGTTCTACAAGTCATCTAAATACACCAACTAAAGAAATTCATTTTTTTAATGCACTGAATAAGATCCAACTTGCAAAACACAGCATACAGTTTAGTTTTAGATGCAGGTGCAACTGCAAAGCTGTTTTAACTGGTGTAACTACCAACACTACCAACACGTAAGTCACGGCCTTTTGGTTCTTTTCTGATTCTCTCCTACTAATAATAATCCCTTACATTTATGTTTCATTTTTCTGGACACTCTTTACACATTTTGAGGGGAGGGTCTCCTCATCCACGGAAGCCATATTGCGTCAGACCACACACCACACACCAGCTGACTGGTGGAGAGGAGATGAAGCCAATTATGGAGGTGATGAAGCCAATTATGATATGGGGATGGTTAGGAGGCCATGATGGACAGAGGCACCAGTGGACAAATTTGGCCAGGACGCCGGGGTAAAACCCCTACACTTTTTGAAGGATATCCTGGGATTTTTAACGACCACAGAGAGTCAAGATCTCGGTTTAACGTCTCATCCAAAAGACAGTGCTCATTGAGCAGTATAGAGTCCCCATCAATATACTGGGGCGTTAGGACCCACACAGACCACATGTTGAGCATCCCCTGCTGGCCTCACTAACACCACTTCTGGCAGCAACCTAGCGTTTCCTAACCTAGGTGTGGTCTCCCATCCAGGTACTGACTGGGCACAGCCCTGCTTAGCTTCAGAGGGTGACCATGTGAGGGTTGCAGAGATCTAGCTGCCAGCTATCATTATTCTATGCTCTTCTACTCGCTACAACTGTGTTACTTAAATACTACTATTCCAATTGTACTAATATAAAAAAATAAATCAGCAATAGATCAACCAAGCAATCAATTAAAGGCTTAGGATTTTCTGTAAATTATGGTTTTAATTAGTGAATTAAATAAAATTTAATATTTTTTCTTTTTTTATTTTACAATCAAAAATATAATATGCACTCGCAAATATAATAATGATTTATTTTGTTATTTGTATTTTATAAACTACATACATAAATTACTTGAACTGATAATAGAATAGAATAGAATAGAATAGAATAGAATAGAATAGAATAGAATAGAATAGAATAGAATAGAATAGAATAGAATAACAACACTTGGCATATTTAAAACATTTTTGTTGTTGTTGTATTGTACCAATACCCATAAAACAAATTAAATCATCATTACACTTTATAAACTTAGAGCATAAGTCATCATAAGGAGATTTTGGTGCTCTTCCTTACTAAAAAAGAAAAATGCTAGGATTATTTAAAAAGTCACGTTCATCTTTCTTCACAGAACTCAAAAAAGTCTTTGGCTTTAGCTGAAGAATTAGAGAACATTAGTTTTGATGTTCTCAGAAACTATACTGACACTTTGACAGAGAGATGCTGGCAATGTATATATACACACAGTATACAGTATATCTTTATCATATGTATTTGCTTGTTTTCATTTTAAAAGCTTCACTTTTGTTGAATAGAAAGTAGAAGCATGAATTTTCTAAACTCTGTTCCATGGAAGACAGAAATTATTTATGAACTTGGAAAGCAAAAGGTTTTGGTCACACTGGAATGTTCCTTGCATTGAGTTCTATGTTCATAAGAATGTGGGAAAGCGAAAGCATTTCCACAGATTTTACGAATTTCCCTGTAATCAGAGTTGGATGTACTCTGATCTGCAAATATATGTATCATGACAATGAGTAACCAACAAAACAGTGAGTATGTTGTCATGGACACCAATAATCAGATTTTAATATGATTATGACAATACGCTGATGAGAAGTCTACCATTTAAACAGTGATTAAATCAATTAAGATCATAATCGAACTAAACAGAAATCGAATTAAGACATGTTGACTACAGTATGTCAATTTTAGTCGCATTATTGAAGTGCAGTACAGACATGTAAACACCTTAATCAAACTACTCCTGTAATATAGGATTTTCGCAGCATTTTGCGACAGGATAGTCTATACACACACGGCTCTTTGTATTCTCTGCACCTGCCGAGTCAGCGAAAAACTACAGACACTTGCATTGCAAAATGGGAAGGTTTTTTTCCCATACGACATGCAGTATTAGATTCCATTCAAACAACACCCTTCCAGCAGTTCATGCTCGCATCCAATATCTCATTTGTCAAGGGGGGTATGCATTAAACATTCCTGAATGAAAGTGAAAGTGCCAAACTGCAGTTAAAGTCGACAAATTAAAAATGAAACACCTGAAATTACATGAAACTCTGGAGGAAATGTGAATAGTGTGGTGATGTAATTACATTCTATAACATGTAAAACAGGATCATGAAAGGAATATTCAAAAAGCAACTCATATAAACACCTTAATTATATTATTGTCTTATTTAGATTAAGGCAAATATTTTGATTGCTGATGTCCATGTAAACATAGTCACTTAAGTGTTGAATTGTTATGCTTTTCCAAATCACCTGAAGTTTTTCCTAGTGCACACAATGGCTATGCTGGTCCACCAGCCAGCTCAGAACTACCCAGTCCAGACTTGTTTACACACAATGCATGCTGACCTTCCTGTAATTGGTGATTCTGCGATTGATATGCTCGAGTCTCTCTCCGCACATGGCAGTGAATCTGGTCTGCAGGTCCTCAGGGATGAGCTCAGCGCTGGAGCTCAGTCGACTGCAGGTCTGCACCAACTGCTCATCATTCCTGGCCAGAGCTTCTAAAATCTGATAAAACATGCAAAACAAAAAAGCAAACAATATTATATATGGGTGAATTTTTTGTTTCAAGATAAACTTTCAGTGTGTGTATATATATATATACACACACACACATCAGCTCATTAGCACAGACTGAAAGACCTGTAATGGGTGTGACAGACAAAGGAGACATCAAGACATGCAGTGTTGGTGGTCCTCTGTGAACATGGTTGAGAAACACTGTATTACAGTATGTTAATAAGATGCCGTTAACACATAATAATAAAATATGTAAAAATGAGGTAATAATATGTAAAAAAAAAAAAGGTAATAATAAAATATATTATGGATTATGTTTGAATGTATGTTTTTGTATTTTTATGAATTAATTAAAACATTTACAATAATATAAAATATGTTTATCAATGATTCTGACAATATATTTTATGCAAAAATAGAGTTATTGTTATAATATGTTACAGTATTATAATGTATTACAGTATGTTAAGAATATGTTTTTAACACAATAATAAAATGTGTAAAATAAAAGGTAAAGTTATGTAATGTTTGACCTACTGTTTTTTTTTTATGAAATAATTAGAAAATTTACATTACAACAAAACATTTTTCTCAGTGATTCGGAGGATATATTTGAATAAAAAAATTAAGCTTTCTAAAAAATCAATTGCGTTTTTGGTAGTGCCATCAAAAAAATGTTCAAATCTGACAAGAGAAATGAAAAAAAATCCTCTTGTAACAACAATAGTTCCATGTGAGTCACTTAAGCCTCCACACCACCGGTGATTTAAAGTGTTTATCCTCTTATTCCGCAGCAGGGGGTCGTAAAGACCACTTTCATTTGTCACACACACTTGGTTTAATATACTCGGCTGTCAGCTTCTATCAGCACCCGTGTGTTACTGTGAACTGTGAAGAGGCCCTCGCAAATGTACAAGACAATCGCTGCGGTCTCATCTGCTTCTGGATGAATTCATCCGCCGCTCTACAGCAGAGATAATAGCCAAGACTCATGGGACTTTACCTTCGCTGTGAGGCTGAAGAAGCCTTTCGGTTCCACCATTTTCTCCAAGACGTGACACTTCATGCCAGCTGTGCTGTCATATTCATACATGACGCCGTACTCCAGATATACGTTATCCACCGTTAGGCTCACGTGGTCCTTTTTGCCATCTATTATGGCGATGGTGTTGAATTTGTCCATGACTTCTGTTGAGCAAACGCAGATACATCAGCTTGATTCAGTGTTATCAGATTAAAAGATTCAAACAACAACATACAACCATTTAGGAAAAAACTGCTATTTTATTATTTTATAATCAAATAGCCACTTTTATTTCTTAATAATTATGTCAAAGCAGTTTTTTATTCAAATAATTTTATTCAAACAATCAAAAATTCGGTACTGTACGTTCATTAGGCACATTAACCCTTGTGCACTGCTCAAATTTACCCATTTGTTATGTTAGGAATGAATTAAACTGCTGTAAAAATGCATCATATACATATTTTTTCAGGGTTTTTTTGCATTAGTCTGTTAATCAACCTCAGTCCTGACCAAAACTAAATTGCTTAGAAAAGATTTTAACTCTTTAATTGCCAAGTTTATAAAGACTTTGATAAAAGGTAAAAAATAATCCTGTCCACAATTACTTTTTATATTGAAAATACGTCATTTTGTGTTTGTTTGTTTTTTCATGAAATCAGTGACATTCATTTATGAATTTGGCAATTAACGAGTTAAAATCCTGTAATTTTCTGAACAATTTAGTAATTGAGGTTGATTAACAGATTTATGCAAAAAGATTTGAAAAAAGATTATCTGATGCATTTTTACAGCAGTTTAATTCAGTGGATGTTTTCATAACATAACGAAAGGGTAGTCCAGAATGTATTGTTGAGTTTTTTTTTTTTTTTATTCAAAGCATTTTCTCAAAATATGTGTCAAAATAAGATTTGTCACCGAAAATCATTCTGCTAGCTGAAATAGAAAAAGTTATGGCCAAATTAAGAATAAAAATCACGCAAGATTGGATGAAAACAGCCCCAGCAGTACAAACTGGCTAAAATGAATCGAGAAATCTTTAATGTTATTCATTGACTGAAAATATCATATTAACAAGATAAGTTGGGTTATTATTATACTAGGTTGGTTAAGACCAAGAGCACAGAAAATCTAATAAAAACATGCCGAAAACTCAATGACGTCATTGTGTGCTGCCGACCTATCACCACGCTGGAATTTAAACAATGACCTCATCGTTGTGACTTTGCTTCAAAGTTTATTTTTCAACCATTTGCTCTAAACAATGCAAAAACAACCAATTTTCACTTGTTAGTGAAATATGGGTGTTCGAACAGTGTTTTTAGCAACTAGGGACATCTATACATCTGTTAACATCTCAAAAAATGGGTTTTAGAGTTTCACAAGTGTACAATTAATCAAATTACATATGATAGCAAACTTGTATGAAAAATAAAAATAAATACATTTAAAGTTTTAACTTAATAAAAATAAAATAAAAATTTTGTGAATGGATGGATAATTGGAAAATAAATATTTATATTTAAAAAGCAAACTAAAATTAATAACTGAATTTTATTTAACAATAAAATAAAGAAGAAAAATGCTTATGTTATGACAAAATATTATGAGTATATATTGTGTGTAAATGCAACTAACATTAAATTAAATTAAATTAAATTAAATTAAATTAAATTAAATTAAATTAAATTAAATTAAATTAAATTAAATTAAATTAAATTAAATTAAATTAAATTAAATTAAATAAATAAAATAAAATAAAATAAAATAAAATAAAATAAAATAAAATAAAATAAAATAAAATAAAATAAAATAAAATAAAATAAAATTAAATTAAATTAAATTAAATTTTAAAAATATGCATTTGATTTCTATTAATTTATTTTAAAATATATCAGCATTCAATTAAATGACTTTTTATTACATTTCAGCCAAAAGCCAAAATAAAAATAAAAAAATCTGTGAAAAATCCTGTGAATTCTGCATGAGGCTGTTGGTCTGAGGCTGTTCAGAAGTGTTAGTCTGAAAAGAAGGAGAGCAAATTCTACAGCTAATGTGGGAAGATGAAACTCGTGTACTTATGTATTCAGTATGTGTAACAGCACCTTCAACTTTACACTCAAACACATCTCCATTGTCTCCAGCGGTGGGCTTCTGGTTGCTTCTCTGGTGGTCTTCCTGTGCACTCTCACTGTTGTTATAAACCCATTTAATGGAGTCTTGCTGCAATAACAAAAAAAATAACCTTTTCAGGCTTGTGTTCAAAACAAGACCAGCTCTATCATACACTCCCATCAGACACAAACATCACAAATAAAAACCTCTTTTTGCTTCAAGACAGCAATATGGTTAAATGTAGAGCAAAGAAAAAAGTTTTCGTTCTAGCATGTTTCTCCCCTAGAGTTTCAGAAGAGACTGAATACTTGATACCAAGATATAAAATCAAACGACAAGTCAAACTTCTCATCAAATTCAGAAAACGGTATTAAGCAATGCTATCCACATGTTGCACTAGCTCCTATGCACATTAGAGATTAAGGCCACTTAAAAAAAAAAGTTTCTTTGGAAATAAACTGGCAGGGTGGCTCAGTGGTTAGCACTGTCGCCTATGAGAAAGAAGGTCGCTGGTTCAAGTCCTGGCTGGGCCAGTTGCCATTTCTGTGTGGAGTTTGCGTGTGCTCCGGTTTCCCCGACAGTCCAAAGACTTGTGCTAGAAGTGAATTGGGTAAACAAAATTGGCCATAGTGTACGAGTGTGAATGTAACAGTGTATGGGTGTTTCCCAGTACTACGTTGCAACTGAAAGGGCATCCGCTGCGTATAACTTATGCCGGAATAAATGGCAGTTCATTCCACTGTGGCAACCCCTGATAAATAAGAGATTAAGCTGAAGGAAAATTAATGATTGAATGAAACATTCCTGTTTAAAGCTTGACACTTTTTCTATTCTGGGAATTTTAATAATTGCATTAAGTGATATGTTATTGGTCTAATCCCATTCAATGATTTATGCTAAAAGTGTTAAAAAATGGTCAATTTCAAGGCATTTCTCGAAACCTTTGTACAACTATATACATTTTAGTCGTACTTTAAGCTGAACCTTATTCTTAATATGCTTCCCAAAGCTTTCTTTAAGTAAACTCTCTTTAAGTCATATTTTTGTAAGGTAGGTCTGGACCACTGTTAGCTACAGTATACCTTATCATTGGTAGATCATGATTAAGTGGACTAGATTGAGATTAAATTATTAGGATTAAGTAAATTAAGATTAAGTTTTGCCAACCATATCAAGCAGCATCAACTGCAGGAACAGCACCTTACAACGTTGTATGTAAGAAGGTAAGCTTAAGCAACCTCTTTGTTACAGTTATAGTTGTTTATATACAAGTTATAAATTATTAAGTTATAAGTAGTTCAAAAAACACACCTTCATAGCCTACTAAGAGACAACATTATCTGGAAATACAGTCCAACTTTACAACTCTATAGAGCATTTCAATGTGGTCATGTCATTGGCCCATGAACATTTTCTGCTTGTTATCAAACTATTTCATAACTGTAACAAGAGGCAATTCAATCATAACTTAATGGTAAAACAGCTTTCATAACATTATTTTACAATATGTGGCACTTTTTGGATTCTCGGAAGCTAAAGAAAACAAATATGTAAAAAAGGAAGTACGTTGGGACCATTGTTTTCATTTACACCCCTCAAAATGGCCTATAGTGGTCTATAGATTTTTTATAAAAGTGCCTTTAATATAAAGTGTGACCAAAATGTTTTTTCAGGAAGTGATGGTTGTAGACTTGGTACAAAAACAGCAATAATCCCTTCCACTTTAAAGAGCCCCACAGTCCCCATAGTCTGTAACACAGCACTAATCAAGATAGCGCCGCGGATGGCCGCTTCGGTGTGGGGCTCTCCAGTGTTTGCACTGTTTTTGTTACTCTGTCCTGTTTATGTTTATCAAACACGCATCATTTTTTATTATTATTATTTTATTTTTTCAGATTTATTTTGTGTTGTCACTTGTCACTTTATGTACACTGGAAGCTTCTGTGGCCAAAACAAATTCCTTGTGTGTGTGAAGCACACTTGGCAATAAAACTGATTCTGATTCTGATTCTAAGTGAATGAAAACATCCAGCTGAGGTTTAATTCTGAAAATTCACCGTTTAAATCTGTTGATTCTTTAACAAAATAGTTGAATAAAGCCCTTAATGGGTCACATATTGCGTCCAAAACAATGCTGAAAATTCGACGTGTGCTTCTTCCTTTACCAATTTAAATGCATTTCTGAACTCGCGATCCTCTGTCTTTTGTCTTCGCTATGGCAGACATCAGCTGTTCATACACACACACGCCGTGGTCGATTTTCAAAATAGTTAAACTTTTGCCACTGTGTGGATTAATACTGAATGTGTGTTGTTGTTATTACTTAGGGTTAAGGTTAAGAGTAAAGTAATATGCTGGTGTTTAACTGCACTGCTTTAATGCATTCCTCCTTTGGGCTCTCACATACTCTGTGCTACTTCACAAACACGGTGGGCGTTTTTCTCTTGTCTTGCGCTGAACCCAGTCAACCTATCACAACAGACTGGGTCATCGGACCAATCACAGCATATTGGCCTCACCCAAAAGAGGGGTTTGGGAACAAATGAATCTCTGAACACATCATATGGGAGTCGGGTTAATTAGGGGATAATTAGGTAAATATAAATGCATATTATAAGACAATGAAAGTGTTTTTTGACCTTGCATGCATATCAGCCTGTTGTTGGAGACCCCCAAACCAAAATATGACCTTTTTTAATGCATGATAGGGGCTCTTTAATTTGAACTAAACTGTAGTGAAAATGCACTCTAAGTCATGTCAAACCCTTCCATGCAGTTAAGAGGTAACTTTTGAACTTTGTCTATTGCTATTGGTCTCTGTCTGTCCATGTAGTGTGTAGTGTATTTAACAAGATAAACGGGGATCAACTCCAAATCTACTCCTGTCCCTTACATTCCCTCCTGCTGTGGCCACAAATTTCTGCTCGGCGGGAGGGTGGGCACCCCTCTCACACTCTTTTTCCATGCCTGATGGAAACCAGAGTCTAGCCAGTGTGCCAACACCACCATCCTACTTCAGCCTGTGCCAAGCCTGTCCTTCATTACGCTCCAACACAAGCCTGCCTGGCCCATTCCTTAACCCATATCCCTCACCCCCAGCCTGCCTCCTGGCTTTCTTCCCTGCCCAGTTTTATGAAAAAGCCATAACTGCTATTATTGCTGGGTAATGACTTGAACCAGATCGCAAACGCTTCTGTTGTGTGCTTTGTTGTGCTTTATAAATAGAGATTTACTATTTAGAAAGGTCAGGAATAGTGCATTGATTGGAGGATTTGAGGAACTCTTAATTCTCACCTGTGTGGGCCGCCGAAACTTCCTACAGGCCGTGACATGGGCGATGACACTGGCGTGGCTCTCTTTGCTCACGTTGATGCCGTTCACTTTAATGATGCACTGGCCTGGGTGAAGGCCGGCGACTGCCGCAACTGTGCCTTTTGGCAAAGAAGAAGAGAGAAATGTCAGAGTTATTTGGAGTTCTTCATTTTGTCTGCCAAAATAAGTAATTTGGCCAAACTCTAAACCAGCATTGCATTAACCCTGAATATTGACTCTTCTAAAGCATAAAAATACCATAATATGTTTGCAGATATTTACGAAACATGTCAAGTGAACATACTTGTTTATCTAAAAAACAATGCTGAAGGCAGATCTTCTGCTTTGAAAATGTGCGTTATGTGCTGAAACGTCTGTCTTTATTTGGTTCTTTTAACCCCCCCAGTGCCACTTTAGCCAATTATATTTCTTTACCCCGGGTTGCCTTGGTGGAAAACCACATATTTCATTTCTTCATTCAGAAAGGTTCTCAAAGCATGCACCTGTGACCAAAATGTGACCTCCGGTGAACCGTAGCAGCCTCCAAAATGAGACACAGATTCAGAGTTCCACAAGAGGGTAATATTTAGCAAATGATATAAATATTGCGAATGTAAATATTAGGTGAGCAGGTTACAGTGTAACCCCATGTTCTAACAACATGCTACATGACAAGATTTGCAGTGATAAGCAATTTGGCTGTTTGCACCAGATGAAACATGACTGAAATTTAAATTCAGCCATTCAGAAGCACAGAATATGCACTCACTCATGAAATGGTAAGATTTATAATCTATTTAATACATATTAACCCTCTTTACATTATTAAATGTACATGCTTAATCACTCATACAATTGAAGTCAGAATTATTAGCCCCCCTTTGACTTTTTTTTTTTCTTTTTTAGATATTTTCCAAACGATGTTTAACAGAGCAAGAAAATCTTCACAATAATAATAATATTTATAGTCTATACACAATAGTCTAATAATATTTTTTCTTCTGGAGAAAGTCTAATTTGTTATATTTTGGCTAGAATAAAAACACCATCGTTATACAAGAACTTGGCCTAATTACCCTAACCTGCCTAGTTACCCTAATTAACCTAGTTAAGCCTTTAAATGTCACTATAAGCTGTATAGAAGTGTCTTGAAAAATATCTAGTCAAATATTATTTAAAATCCTGGCAAAGATAAAATAAGTCAGTTATTAGAAATGAGTTATTAAAACTATTATTTTCATAAATGTGTTGAAAAAATCTGCTCTCCGTAAAAACAGAAATTGGGGAAAAAAAATTAACAGTGGGGCTAATAATACAGAGGGGCCAATAATTCTGACGTCAACTGTATGTGTTTAGTTTCTAAAGTTCAATTTCAAACAGTTAATTTTATTTTCAAGATCTGAGAGGAACTATCTGCTGCTGCTTTCAGTAGTATGGCAATACATGTTGTGTAAAATGGCATTCAAACTCACATTACTAGCATTTAACACTGAATAAAGCACATGAGGTGTACCTGAAGAGATCACTGTCCGTTTTCTGTTGTTCGGATGCAAGAAATAGAAGCCGTTTCTAATATATCAATTTGAGGTGTTGGTTGGAACATAAACTCCTTTTAATATGGAAAATATTCCTTATATCATGTGCCATTGCTTTCATTTAGAACCCAACTTAAATCAGCCTTTAGGCTCGTCCTGTCCTCAATCTGGCAACCTGTGCTGTTGTTTGTTTTGATCCAAGGATGCAATACATAGTTCAACCACTGAGTGTCAAACTTACATTCTGCACCTTTAATACAAATACCAATGTTAAGTTGTAGTATATCCTATATGTAGCACCATCATTGTGATACTTTGGTTTCTATGGTTTAACTACCATAATCATGTTTTTTTTTTTAGTTTTATCTGTAATAATATCATGCTCAATGTTCTTTTCTGTTATGATAATGAGAGCCCTGTGACATTTATTACGCAACATGAGCAAAGTATTGTTCAAAGTATTATTTTTGTTCTGTTTTACAAATTGCTTGTGTGTGCTACTTATCATAACACTAACAAGAGTATTGTGTCATTAGCTTAGCATTATGCTAATGTCAAAATCTATTGATTCTACTCTTTAGAACTGTAACTGTATGGTTGCTGGACAGCGGCGTTGAGAATCCATGTGCAATTTTATTAAGAAGTAGTCAGGCAGGCAATGGTCAAACACTGGAGCAAACGGGTACATACAAGGAAATATATATAGTCAGGTCACCGGCAAATGGTCGATACAGGCGGCTGACAACACAAACGAGAACAAGACAAGGGTCAAACAAGGAAAACGCTTCGTAATGTAACAGGGTTTAAACCAACAAGACTCAGCAATGTGTGTGACAAAGTGAGCAGTCTATAAAATCTGAGTAATCAGTCTCAGCTGTGTGTGTGCGTGTATAATCAACAGAGAACCGCAACAGGTGTGTGTGTGTGGTGCCTGAAGGTAGTTGTAGTTCATATGGTGGCAAAATTGTAGTCCGTGTGATAATGCATGCTTTTTATAGATCTGCAAAGCCTAGATTACTGGTGATCGAGACCAGAACATTAATTGTGCAAGGTTTTACTCATTTTTAACTGTTTATTATGTTACTGATTTGTATGAGCTACGCATCATGCTAACAACAGTATCATGCCTTTAGCTTAGCAACATGCTACACATAGGTAGTATTAAGCCATTAGTTTAACGTATTAGTTCTGTTTCTCAATATACAATGTACACATGTTAACTAAAATATCAAAGTATCATCATGCTGTTATCTTAGTTTATCTAAATGCTAACCTAGCTGCATGCAAAATCCTCTGATTGTCCTAAGTGGAGTGCTATTTGTGTCATATTTGGAAGTGTTGACCATGTAAAGTGTCCCAAATTGGCTTCTTTTTTGAGTTCTGTCTTATACAGTATCTCTCTGTGTAGGTAGTAGACAGCAGGACAGTTCACTAAGTTCTGGAACACAGCCATGTTTTTGAGTGTGCATACACAATGAGGAGAGAGAAACACAAATCACCTTAAATCTCCTAAACAAAATGTCACAGGCATTTTTACAAGAAGACCCATAAAAAAGCCTCTAGGTCTGTGCATAAGCAGACCATGATTAACAGTCCAGATTTTCTCTGTGATTACTCTTCTTTTACAGTTCACGTCTGAATGTCAGTCTGCTAAGCAAATCACATATAAACAGTTTGACCCCGAGGTTGGGATCCATTTAGTTTAGACAGATCCACTTGGCATGGGCGCCATTGCGGCAGGTCAGGCAGTAAACTCAAATGAGTGTAATTTCAGTTCATTTTCAGAAAAGCAAAACACACCAATAAAATCAGGAGCTGTTTATCTGTGAATTACGTATGGCTCCAATAAAGATGTCAGAAGACCAGGCCGACATTTGAAGTTTTACTGAAGAGACTAAATATTCATCATTTGTTTGCATAATCTGTAAAACAAACACAGGGTTTCATACTGAATATCTTTTTCGGTTTTAAAAGTGCACGCTTCTGTAAGAGGCTTCAGTGTTTCTCTAATCATATTTCATGCTCTCAAGTTATTACGCTGCACTTTTTTTTCCTGAGAGTAAATGCTCTCTCATTTGTGCAGCTAGCGAAACTCAGGCAAGTCCGTTAGACAGGGTAATAATTATAATAACTCCCCCACTGAGCTTATGAACAGCAATCAGCAGAAAGAGCAGCTGACCTTCTACTGTAAATGCAAATCTGGAAGGTACTGCTCTATTGAAAAGACTAGCTTACGCTAGCATAAATGTCAGTACATGTGATGATTTTTGCTAGTTAGTACTTTACTCATTTGAATCCTGACCTAGATAAAAATAAATAAAAACAAAAATACAAAAAAAAAAAAATGAATGTTAGCTCCTCTTGCTAGCAAAAATGACGGTAAACACTCCAGCTAACAATGCAGTCAGTGGTGTGTGTGTTTTTTTTTTTTTTTCAAATTGGGAATTATAATTTTTTCATATAGAGACCAGGTTTTCAATGGCTTTCTGACACCTTAACTGCTAAAAATATATTATTTTACCAATGCTGTCAAAATAAAAGCTGGTAATTACACTGGTAATTTAATGCCTATAGATAACGAAAAAAAATGTCAAATGTCAGGTGATATACAGTATTAGCCTTAGCAATACATGGATTGACCACAATAAACTGCAGTTCCAGATCCAGTTCATGTATAGACAATTACACATTTAGACAATTAGTCTAAATTTCACACGAATTACTCGGATTGCAAATGCAAGTAAAAAGTTTCCTTCAAAATCATAAAATTGTACACAAATTTAAAAAAGCAGATGATCAGCTTTGGCAGTCCACTGAAAAAATACTAGTTAAAATGGCAGGTTTCAGTCATCTTGCTAACTTCCACCAAAACTGGACAGACTACATAACCAAGTAAGGCTCACTCCAGTAAATGTATCAAATAAATAGGATTTAATCAGAATTTTAACAACATACTTTGTATTCAAGTAGCATTTGTTTGGAATAAAGTTATGGTTATTTTTCTTGAATCTCACAGGGAATCTTTTTTTTTTTGTTAATTAAGGCCACATTCTTTTTTATTATGTCAAAAATAAAGCTCCAACATCAGATACTTGTCTAAATGCACATATAAATACATAACTCGTAAAGTTGCCAGATAATTCCCTGATATATCATCTGATTTGAATGTTATCACTCGATTGGATGGGGTTATCAGTGGTTATCAGTTGATAGATATGGGCCAGTAGGGGCCTTCTGCACCTACAAGTAGGTTTAGAAGGCTGTTATCATCCATCCACTTGGTTAATCAGCTTTAGATCACAGTAGCTGCAGCCGGAAGTTAAAGAGAATTATGTATATTATTAAATAAATTTCCCATTAATTGTATTTTATTAATGTCTTCCCCTACCCCAACCCTAGATCCAACCGTCATAGTAATATAAAAACCGATCTGGATCTGGAGTCTTTTCTATTAGTATAGCTGATTAACCACATTTTTTTTTATATTATTTATTAAATTTCCTATTTATTTTATGTTATTAATGTCTACCCCTACTCTAAACCTAACCGTCACAGTAATGTAAAAACAGATCTGGATCTGGAGTCTTCTCTATTAGTATAGCTGATTAACCATGTGGATGGATGATAACAGCCTTCCGAGCCTATTAGTAGGTACAGAAGGCCCCTACTGGCCCATATCTGCACTGATAACACCCATTCAATCGAGTGAAAAATTTGTAGCGGGTGGATATATTGGCCTTGGCAGTACATTTACCAGCCACTAGCTAAAACTGCAGATTGGAGCCTTCTTACTAACTTCCACCAGAATTAACCAAACCAAATAAACCAAGTATCTATCCCATGAACAAATCAAATAAACTTGGTAGAATTTAGAGTTTCACAAATAATAAAAATGACATGTTTTTGATTCAAGAAGCTTCTGTGTTGGTGTAAAGCGAGAATCATTCTTTTTATTAACTCTTATTCTTTTCAGAAGTCTTTTTTTTTTGTAATCTCTCACCTCAGGCACAGCAGGAAGTGAAAGCTGTGCAACTATCTATATAGATCTATCTATATATGTGTGTGTGATGCACTTCTCAGTCTGGCTCAGGTCCAGTCATGTACCTTCAGCACCAGCTGTGATCCAGCTGAGCTTCAAAAACTCAGAAGGATAAAGGGTATCAGCATCTTCCTGTAGCCAAACTCTATTTTTCTCTTTTCCTTTCTCTCTGTTTCCCTCTTACCTCTGCCAACCGCATGCACCACAGATGGCCCGAACCCCCGGATCTGAAAGCCCAATCCGTCTGCGGAGTCTGGGATCTTCACAGTCCTGTGAAGCATAAAGACACAGAGACATCAGTTTGGTCGCCAAACACGCCACATTTTCAGCTGCTGCTCCAAGTGTTTTGTGTATTCTGAGCCGCAGTTAAATATCAAGCTGATTTTAATCAATAAAAAGGATGTTTATATGGGAGGGCTCTTTATTTAATTGCTTTATCGACAGCCTGTAAAATAACGCAGATCAGCTGTTATGGAAACGGAGCGGTTTTCCACTTACTCTCTGGGTTTGGTGCTGACCAGGACTCTGATGGGACCTCTGCTGTGGAGGCACTGCTTTAGAAAGTTTTCTACTTCCTGGAAAGGTCGCAAGAACACCAGGTCCCCGTTAATGGCAAAGATCTTCTTCCCCACTTCCAGACCTGCCATCTGCAAAAGAGAATATTTTTAAGATTTATTTGTTTAGGAGACACTTTTATCCAAAGTGTGCTAAAAGTAAGGATAAAATAAAATCATTAAAAGAATATTATGAATAATAAATTACTTATACCCCAGGGGAATGAATCATTTCAGGCTTGACTGTACATACATACAGACACACACACAGTCACACAGAGAGGAAAAGAGTGTTTCCTACAAGTGGTTTGACAAGTCCACTCACTTGCATGAAGCACACTCAGAATTGCACAAGGTTTTCCAGAAACATTGAATGGTTATAGGAAAGTGTTTGGTACATATGGATAGGAAAAGATCTATAGGTGACACACTCAATTACTCTCCATATGAACCAGATACTTTCCTTGTCAAGCTCATTTGACTATGCGAAGTATTTACATGTACATTTAGTCATTTAGCAGACACTTTTATTCGAATCAGATTTTGTCACTTCAGCTCACCAGAGCAGTTATATATAAATGCCATGAAAAGTCTGTCACGAGCTGCGGACGAGGCGAAGACAAAAGCTGGAATCCATGTGCAGTTTAATGAGAAATTATTCATGAAAACATACAAAAAGGTCAAAAAACTGAGAAAAACTCAGTTACAAAACAGACATCCAAAACCGTGATCAAAATAGGCATAGTCAAACACAAAACAGCAATCCAAAAACAAAGTATCAAATAAACAAACAGAAAACAAACGAAACTAACACACACATGACATTACAATCAAAGACTCTGTAACGAACTAAGTGTGCGGGGTATATTTATAGTCCAAGCAATCCTAGAAAATGGGATGCAGCTGTGAGCGTGTGATCAGTGGAAGTGGAAGCCGGTGTGTGCATAGTGGAATGTAGGGATTTGTAGTTCATTGCCAGTCTGTAGTTCACCAGTGATCTCCCTCAGCATAGATCGCTGGCAATTATGACAAAGTCTTTGTGTTTTTTTTTTTTGTTGTTTTTTTTTTTATCAAAAACAGTAAAGTGAGTGCTATTGTTAGTCATTTAGATGTGTCTTTAGACATTTCTTTAAGGTAATCAGAGACAGAGGCAATTTATCCAGGATGAAATGTTAAACATAAAAGTTCTTGCAATTGATTTTGTGCTCCTATGGGACTCTCAAAATTGTCGGTTATACAAATTCGGAATTATACAATGTTTCCCAGAAATGTGGGAAAAAAAGGTGTCTGGGGCATACTGAAAGAAAAAGAGTGTTTCAAAATGTGTATCAAATCAAATTAGTTTTCAAAAACGTAGATGTTCAGCTGATCCATATGTGAAAATGTCATTAAAGTTCATAAAACAGATGTCAAATTAAAAGAAAGAACTATTTTCTTTTATACGCAGTGGGTAGTGCTGTCGCCTCACTGAAAGAAGGTTGCTGGTTTGAGCCTCAGCTGGGTCAGTTGGCTTTTCTGTGTGGAGTTTGCATGTTCTCCCTGTGTTTGCGTGGGTTTGCTCTGGTTTCCCCCACAGCCCAAAGACATGCGATATAGGTGAATTGGGTAAACTAAATTGTCTGTAGTGTATGTGTGTGAAGGAGAGTGTATGGGTGTTTCCCAGTGATGGGTTGCAGCTGGAAGGGCATCCGCTGCGTAAACATATGCAGGATAAGTTGGTGGTTCATTCCACTGTGGTGACCCCTGGTTAATAAAGGGACTAAGCTAAAATGAATAAATGAATGCTTTGTGAAGAATTTGAATTTGGATGCTTTGTGTTTCACGTGCATGGCACTTCATAGAGAAGCTTCAACCCACAGTTAATTTCAATATTCTGGCATTATCTAGTTGCAAATTAACTATTGATGGATTGCATTTGTATTCAGAATGCACTCTATTGTACTCAGTTCTCAGTAAGATATTTGAACTGTAATCCTGACTCAAGTCAGAAAATCAGAAGAGCTGCAACAGCCCAAACTGTAGAATCCAATACAGTTGCTTAGTGCATGAACAGAAGTAAAACTGTTGTATTAGATTGTTTTAGTGTGTCTGTAGCTCCAGCTCCATAAATGTAACTGAAAAAATAAAAAATAAATAATTTCTCAATGCTTACACTGTCATTTTTAGCTTTGGGGTAAATGTACTGTATATATCTCATGTACAACTGTAAGTATGGGTGAATCAGCAGGTAATTTTCCCTTACACAGGTGCAGAAATCAGTCTTTTCATCCATACGTGCAACTTCCTCTTCTGAGCTCTAGAGTGGATGTAATTCATTCACTCTGAGCTTCACTGAATGGACTAGACACGTCTCTTGACTGCTATAAATATAACCATTCTTCTCCAACAATAAAACGCGCAATCCTCTGTTTCCGGATCATGTTTTTCCTCTGCATTGAAAAAAAAAATCTGTTTCACAGCTTTTTTCTGTTGCTTTCTCCTTCCTTTTTCCCCACTCACTTTTCTCCCTACTAAACTTCTTTATCCGCTCTGTCTTAGCCACTGTCGTTTCATCAGCTCCAAATACAAGTGCTTTTTTTTTGCTATTTTTACAAGACAGCTCTTCATCTATGTAAGTGCACAGCTGGGTTTTATTGCCTTTTTTAACTCTGCTACATATTGAAAACACACAGTGCTGATCCACATGCAATGCAGCCTCATTCAGTGACGCACAAGTTACTTCAGGTCTGGGTAACATTACTTTCCCTACGTCAGAACCGAGCCAGTTCAATTAACCACAACTACCACGGTTTGATCTAGCAGATCAAACGTATTGAAGTACTAAAATAGAACCTCAATAATGGCGTGATTTGATGTCTATTTGTGATATAGGTCTACAATGGCAAACATCATAGTGCACAATACCACTAAAGCTCATTTAAATCAATTGCGTTAACTGTTTATTTGAATTCAATTGATTTTAATTGCTTTTTCAAGAAGAGCTTGGCAACAGGAGTATATATTTTCTTATAAAAACCATCATCATCATTATTATTATTGTTATTCATTCATTCATGTAGTGTAAAGTGGACACTGACAAGGGAGTGCGGAGCCAAATGCAGGTTTATTGAAAATGGTCAGGCAAGCAACGGTGACAATCAGGAGCAAACAGATGTATGCTGACAAATCCAGGGTCGCAGTCAAAAACACAGGCGATAGGTTAGTACAGGCAGGCAGCAGACAACATAAACAAACAAACAAGGCGAGGGTTAAAAACAAAGCAAGGCAAGGAAAATGTTGTAATGTCACAAACTGTAAAACAAGACTCAGCCTAGATGTGTGTGTGTATGTATGTATGTGTGTGTGTGTGTGTGTGTGTGTGTGTGTGTGTGTGTGTGTGTGTGTGTGTGTGTGTGTGTGTGTGTGTGTGTGTGTGTGTGTGTGTGTGTGTGCATGTGTGCGCGCGTGTGTGTGTGTGTGTGTGAGCGCGCGCTGTTTAAATAGTCCTTGAAATCAGTTCATGAGCGGCTTCAGCTGTGTGTGTTAGCAATCAGTAGGCCCAGACGGAATCTGCGGATGTTTTTTGCTATTTCTTTTGGTAAACATCTACGGATTTCTGTGGAATTGTTTTGGGAGTATCATAACTAAAACCTTAATATGTGAAATAAAAAATCATATCTTTTTAACTTTTATTTAATGTCTAAAATGCAAATTCAATTAGATTCACTTGATTTGGTAAACAAAGCAAGTCTCTCATATAATATCTCTACTAAAAGACAGAAAATATTACTGTACAAACTGCATTGTACATAAATCAGATAAACATTTTCATAGTAGCCAATAATATTACTGTAATTAATTTTAAAAAATTGAATAAATATAGATTTAAACACATTTACTCAAGTAAATAAACAGAATTAATGATGGGCTAAAATCTGCAGAATTCTGCGTAAATCTGCGGAAAATCTGCGGAATTCTGTATGCGCAGATTCTGTGTGGGCCTAGCAACCAGCCAGGATTAGGAACCGGTTTGTGTGTGCAGTGCATGACTGGATCTTGTAGTCCATATAATTGGCGGATTTGTAGTTCTATGCGAACTGTGTGTTTAGTACTGGGTTGCGGTTGGAAGGGCATCCTGGCAGATTGCTGGTGATTGTAACACATTCATTTTCCTTTGGATTCGACTCTATTTCAGAGGTCACCACAGCGGGCTGAACCGCTAACTATTCCAGCACTTGTTTTACGCAGTGGATGCCCTTCCAACCTCAACCCAGTACTGGGAAAATAATAATAATAATAATAATAATAATAATAATAATAATAATAATAATAATAATAATCATCATCATCATTATTTTTCCATTTTGCAATGCATAAAAATAAACTGATGAAGCCTCACATTTATATGCACAAGTCTGAGTAAAAACAATGAAGGTAAGAAAAAAAACAGATGTGTGGATTTCAACTGTGGGTCACGACCCAAAAAATGTCTCGCAAGTCTTTTCTGGTCACAGACACACCAGAAAAAACCAATACTAAATAAAATTATACATAGGACCATAAAATCACGCTTAGTTATGAAAGCAAGAATAGAGAAAAGAAAGAAGAAAACACCTCTCATTTGTAAATGTGTCACTTGTGTCAAATGTGTCAAATTTAAAGGGGCACGAAACACCAATATAATTTTTTAAGATGTTAACAGTCATATATGTGTCCCACGCAGTTAAAACACTATTAGGACACATAGGACTATGAAAATCAGACCAAAAAATGAATAAAAAAATAAAACAACTACAACAAAAGTAAGGTACAAGACTATCAACTCAAGTCAAATTAAGTTGTAGATTACACATCAGCTAAAGCACAGCTCTTTGGGTTTTGTTGTATGACTTTAAGCATATTTTTGTTTACTCTACAAAACGAACATTGAGTCTTGGAGCAAAACTAATTGAGAACCACAATGATACTATGATCTATGAAAAAAATAGAGTGTAACAGCTGAATATAAACATTTATTTTCTCCACAGGGAACTAAATTTAACAATAACTTATACTGTAGGTGATTCTAGATTTATGGGTACATTTTGTGTCTCCAAAATGTGTCGCTCAAAAACAAAAACTAATGAAACAGTTTTGAATAATAACACAAATGATGTAAAATTATCTCTAAAAATAATGTTTGAATGTGTATTTAGGGACGTTTTGTCCTGACAATATAAACTTAAAGATTCCCCATACCCTCTTTTTCTCTTAATTCAAACATTTAATTATATTATAGCTTCAATTATCCTGAAATAATTAAGTCTAATTTTTATATTTGTGTATGTTTGCTCTGCATGTTCTCCCCGTGTTCGCGTGGGTTTCCTTAGGGTGCTCCGGATTGCCCCACAGTCCAAAGACATGCGCTATAGTTGAATTGGGTAAGCTAAATTGTCCATAGTGTTTGTGTGTATGTCCTGTTCCTCCAGGTTGGGGGTTGAGCATTGGGCTTATGACCCACCTTGTAAAAATTAGATGTTACGAAACACCAACACGGTGCTGCTAAATATCAACTTCAATATACAGTAAACGACCCTGGGAGTAAGAGTAAGTAAGTGTGTTTACTCAACTAAGTTAAACATTTGCATGAAACATCAGTTTCACACAAAACATTTTTTTCTGGTCAACTCTGTTACATCCGTAACAAAAAGGCATAGCTATCTATAAAGCACAGAGAAAAAAGCACATGACATGCTTCAAGTGATGTCACTTCATCTGGTGAAAAACTCTGGAAGGCATTGAGGCATGTCATTTATTCTTCTCTCATTAATTTATACAAAATGTTTGGGATTCACCAATAGTAAATAAATTTTCCATCAACTCTGTTATAATAATATTTCAGTAAATATCTCATTAACTTTTTAAAAACAATAATATGATGAAAAATACATGAGCCTTTTGCACTATTTTCAATGATAATGGAAACATTCATTCATTCATTTTGCTTCAGCTTAGTCCCTTTATCCATCAGGGGTCCTCACAGCGAAATGAACCGCCAACTTATGCAGCATATGTGTTACACAGCGGATGGCCTTCCAGCTGCAACCCAGCACTGGGAAACGCCCATACACTCTCATTCACACACATACACTACGGCCAATTTAGCTTATTCAATTCACCTACTGTATCCCGCATGTCTTTGGACTGTGGGAGGAAACCCGGAGGAAACCCACGTGAACTGTGAGAGAACATGAAACTCCACACAGAAATGGTCACTGGCCCAGCCTGGACTCGAACAAGTGACCTTCTTGCTGTGATGCGACGGTGCTAACCACTGAGCCACTATGCCGCCCACATAATGGATACAGTTTACTGTAAATTATAGATGCATGTTTAATATTATTCCTATTTATGAAAAATTAAGTGAATTGTATTTGTAAACTAATTTCGAGAGGATCACATGCTTATGATTGACCACAGCTGGTCCTGCATTAGCCAATTCATGATTCACCAATCAGACGATTCTTAAGTCTCCATATCACAGCCATCTTTGTTCTGAAGAATTACCTTCCACCTCTACTACTCCTTCTTTCCTAGATGGGTGGCATGGTGGTTAGCACTGTTGCCTCACAGCAAGAACGTCACTGGTTCTAGTCCTTACCAAGTCAGTCAACGTTTCTGTGCATTTCTGTGAGTTTACATGTTCTCCCCATGCTCGTGTGGGTTTCCCCCGGGTCCCCCGGTTTCTTCCCACCGTCCAAAAACATGCAACTTAAGTTAATTGACTAATCCGAATCACCACCATAGACGTGCTACTAGTAACTAGTTATCTCTTCATAGCAATCCTTATTTGTTCATTAGCTATAACAGCAGGGAAGTTTCAAAATCTACCTGAGCTCAAACTCCCCTCTCATCCTGCAATGGGAGGGAGCCCTGGGCTCGAGGATCTTATGAGCTCAGGGCTCTCTCCCGGGACAGCATGCCAAACACACGTTATAATCAATCATCAGCTAGTGTGTGAATGGAAAATACTTGTAATATACCTGCAACTATTTTAATGGGCCTTACATTAGGATTTGGCTGCACAATATATTGCAAAATTATCATTGTCGTGATAAAAGTATGCAACATATGTATCATAGACATGTGCAATAAATTACATTTATTTCATGCATTGGCTGTTTATCTAAATTTGATCAATCAGATGGGCCTTTACTATCTTTATCCCCACCCCCATAGTAGCTGCTGTTCTGTTATTGGCTGGAGCGGACCAAAAGTGAAACCAGAGCAGAAAATAAACAAACACTAAAGGCGAGAGTCAAAACAAGAGAGAAAAATGATAACAGCCAATCAGAGTGAGAATATCTGCTGCGGTTTTCACTCATACTGTTTTAGACTAAATGTTTGCACCTTGACAGTTTTTAGTGTGAATTAAAATGAATTAGATCTGAAAATCATCTTTTACCTGTTTATATTAAGATCATTAGCACATTGTTTGTTTGGCATTGAGAATAGTCAACACTTGACTGACATGTTTGCCTTTTTTTCAGTAAACTGCTTGCCACTTAATCTCGCAGGTGTCTTTTTTTTAGTTTTTTATATTTGAGAGCGTGCAGAATTATTGGAACATTTTTGTAGAGAAAAGATATGTTGTAATATATATCATTATCGCAATACTCAACAACTTCATATATTTTTCAGTATCGTGCAGTCCTAATTAAAATGTCAACCTCTAATTAAAACAACACACAGACCTCAGCATGGGATCCTTTCTCCACTGTTTTGACGATGGGAACTCTGTTTCGATCCTCTAACGTGAACCCGTAACCTCCTTCACTTGGCTTTATCTGAAATCAGAGCACACATTTCACAGTTATCATGACTTAACAGCTTTTGTTTTGTCATGCAGTGACATTTCATTAGAATTCCTGGAACTTCAGCCTCTGGCAGGCCAACACTGTCAAACCAGTTGACTTCATGTTTAAACGTAATGAGAGGCTGGTTTAGAAGCAGTCAAGCATAATTACTGCTGAAGACTCTGGCCCGAGTTCAGACCCCCCGTACGTGCCGAGGCAGAAAAGCCCCCCTGCGAGTGGATGAAAACCACATGGGTTCACGCCAACGTGAGCTATTGTAAGTGGCATCAGCTGTAAGCCATTACAGACGACATCTCTCACCAGCAGAGACTTGGCGATGACATTCTCCACTATTTTTAGGTCATGCTTTATGGGCTTGTGTTTGGTGTTGGAACCCTCCATCTCCTCATCGGCGAAGAAACGAAACAGGAGAGGCTCGTCTTTAAATTCACTTTTTTCTAGAACTGTAAAAACAAAACACAAATGATGGTCAGTTACTAGTGATAAATTTAATTGGGAGACTGACTGGTATCACCTCATCAGAAACTAATTTTGATCAACAGGTATGAAAAATTTAAAGGGGCACGAAACACTAATATAAATTTTTTAAGATGTTGACAGTCATATCTGTGTCCCACGCAGTTAAAACACTATTAGGACACATATATTTCACAAAAAAAGTAAAAAATTGGTTGTTTTTGCGTTATTCCAAGCAAATTCATTCTCCTTTTTAAAAAAATGTGGTTCCAGTTCTTGTCTCTACAGACTTGGTAAGTGTCTGATCAATGTTCTTTGTTTATGTTTATTCAGATGGCAAAGTTAGTTAGTATCGTCAGCAGTACTCTTTCAGTTTTTAAAGACATACCTTAGTCAAAATTTTGTAGTTATTAATTTCCAGTAATATCACTACAATAATATAGACTGAAAGATTTGCTGTAAATGCTGCTCTCCAAATGTAAACATGTAAACACCTTAATGAAACTATTAACATCGTGTAGGATTTCCGCCATATTTTGTGACAAGATAGTCTATACACACATGACTATTCTCTGCACCTACTGAGTGCATCTAAGTTACCAAGAAATGTGGAGGGTTTTTTTTTCTCTTATAAGGCATGCGGTATCAAACAGTCTATTAAAACTACACTCTTCCAACAGTTCCTCACATCCAAAATCTCGTTCGTCACAGGGGTATGCATGAAATGTTCCTGAATGAAAGTGCCAAACTGCAGTTTTTAGCGTTGACAAATTAATAATTTGGCAAATAATTTGATTACTGATGCCCATGTAAACATAGTCACTGTCTTTCTCCCCTGCGTCTCTCTCTTTCCCTTTGTGAAAATCAGCATGTGCTTGAACTAAAATTCCCCTTTTCATGCAAACCCTTCCCTCTTTCGCCACTCAACACTCCCACCTAAACAGAGATAGACCCACCCACTTTCCTGACTTTTTTCAAACTAGAGGTGTGAAAACACCCTGCTGAGAGGGGGGGGGGGGTGTTCATGGCCCTTTAACTGTGCTAAGAGAATCCTCTTTGATATTGAAAATACATGTTTATATGGTAATTAGCCTATAACAACAAATCTTTCTATAAATTATTGTTTTCTTTGTCTCATTGTGTGTATGCTTGTGTCAATAGAAATGTCCATGTTCAATGTAAAATGTAAGTTTTATGTTTAATACTTTAATTGTACTACAATAAGTAAAACAAAACCAAAAATGTAAAAATAAAACTACAATTAATACAGCAGTTTTAATAATACAAAGATTATCTGTTTATATTGTAATATCCATACTTAAAGTAACTTAATCTATTTTTGTCACTTAAAATTCAAAAAGTTAATTTAAAATCAAGTGAAAAATACACATATACTGTCATTATTTATTTAATATATAAAATAATTACAGCTAACATTAAATTAAATTGTTAAACAATATAAATATATTATTATATTACTATATTATATTGAAAAATGTATAAATGTAAAAAACTGACATAAAAACACAAAGTTTCAAAAACCTTCAAATTAAAAAAAACAGAAAATATAAAAACTAATTTAATATTATAATACAAAGTATAATATCTCAATTATACTAATATAATATTATATATTTTCCATTATTTGCTTATATTATATTATTATATTATATTATACATTATTATTCATTTATTTTATTTTCAGCTTTGTCCCTTTATTAATCTGGGGTTGCCACAGCGGAATGAACCGCCAATTTATCCAGCATCTGTTTTACACAGATGTCCTTCCAGCTGCAACCCATCACTGGAAAACATCCGTACACACTCGTTCACACACAAACACTATGGACAATTTAGCTTACCCAATTCACCTGTACCACATGTCTTTGGACTTGTGGAGAAAAACGGAGCACCTAAAGGAAACCCACTCAAACAGGGGTAGGACATACAAATTTCACGCAGAAATGCCAACTGACCCTAGCTGAGGCTCAAACCAGCGACCTTCTTGCTGTGAGGCGACAGTGCTACCCACTGTGCCACCGCACCACCTTATATTTTATATTATTCATTCATTCATTTTCTCCTCAGCTTAGTTCCTTTTATTATATATTTTTATTATACAATATAATATTATATATATATTACCATTAAATGCTGATAGTTCTTCTGTACTTTTTTCAAAGTTATTTATAACTTTCCCGAGCAAAAAGCTAATTTACAGCCACAATTTTGTTGTCATGTTCTGACTGCTGCCTGTCGTGCACAGTCAAAGAGAGTCAAATTAATGTGTAAATTGAATTTGTGTTCGCACAGAAGAGGGCAACACATAATGTACTGGAATGACAAGAGCTGTACAGAGAGTTCCAGACTGAAAGCCTTTTCTATGGAAAGTGGGCTCCATGAAAAGAACCAGGCCAGGATTTCAATCTGTCACCACAGCAACATGGGCTCTAAACAATTCCCTCACTTTCGTAGTAAAAAAAATACCCCCAACAAGAAAAAGAGCTCCAGTGTTCTCTGTGGGCAAGATTAGATAAAGCTGAATTAGCTTTAATAGTCACATAACCCAGTAAACCAGCAGACAAGAAAGACAAGACACTGGAGACAAAAATAGATTTTCCCCAATGCGCTTGTTAATGTTTTGGGCATTTTGGATTCTCAACAAGTTTTATTTTCAGTCAAACGTAAAGATAACATCCAAAACACACTTTTAAAATTAATCCAAAAAAATATATAATATATATAATATAATTCATTTACTAATCCTCTGTTAAACACAAAGAAAGATTAAGAATTTTAATGAAAAAACACCCATTGACTTTCACATTATTATTTTTTATATACATTATTATTATTATTATTATTATTATTATTATTATTATTAATTATTATTATTATTATTATTATTATTATTATTATTATTATTATTATTATTATTATTATTATTATTATTGGTAACACTTTACAATAAGATTTCATTATTTAATGTTAGTTTATGGATTTACTAGCCTGAACTAATAATGAACAATTCTATTTTCATTAACTAACATCAACAAATACTGTAATTAATGTATTGTTCAGTTTTTTACATGTTAGTAAATGCATTAACTAACATTAACTAATAAAAACTTACCTTATTATTATTATTATTATTATTATTATTATTATTATTATTATTATTATTATTACTATTATTATTATTATTATTATTACTATTATTATTATTATTATTATTATTATTTTTATTTTTATTTTTATTTTTATTTTTATTTTTATTTTTATTTTTTTATTTTTATTTTTTTATTTTTTTTCAAAATTCTTAACAGGGTTCCCACATATTCATGGAATTTCTGGAATATCATGAAATTTAAAAAAAAAATTATTCCAGACTTTGAAAGACTGGGAATATAATATATTTTTTTCCAAGTCATGCAATATCAGGAGTTTTTGTTTGTCAATTTAAATTGTACTTCCCATCTATCAAAATGAATTTTGTATTCTGTGCTGTTTTTTTTATCACATTGTTTCTTGTGTTTTGTCGTTTTATTTTTTTCTTACTTGTCAACCAGCAATAAAATGTATTCACAAGGCTGTACCTGTTAAAAATAATGATTTATTTTTGTCTGGTCAGTGCCTCATGGATTTTGAGGGAAATATTTTTCATTATTGCTGCCTAAAATGTCACATGACGTAGCTAAATCAGATCAGACCTAAGCATTATTCACATTTATATTCTGGATGCGTTTTTTAAAAGGTTTTTTTTACAGAGGGATGTATTCAAATATATTTTTCCTAAGTATATACAACATTTAATTTAAAAAACTATTTCTGGTCTGCAGTATTTTCTGAACTATGGAATGGTTATGGAAGAGATACCCATAATCCCCTTTGTAAACAAGCTCTAATGTGTCAAATAATTTTAAAACATATTTTATAATTGAAACGTGGTGATTCTTTCTGTTGAAGCAACCCCTGATAAAGCAGAGACACAGCTGAAGGAAAGTGAATTCTGTGCTATAAATGTATGCAAATCAGTGCATACTTAAATAAATGTCTCATTTGCATGTTGAAACATAACATTTTAGAGAACTTGTTATACAAAAAAAGTATTTGAACAATCTTGTGTAATACTTAATTGTAGTGTATTGCCTTAACAGTCACATAACCCATTGAACCAGCCTTAATGGATGAATGGAAGCCAGAAAAAATAAAGTGTAGCCAGTAAGGTTATTACGATCCATAAATTTGTTGGTAGTTTGCCGCATATGAAACTCAATTGCAGGCTGTCAGGAGCAGCCCATGGTAGACGATAAATGAGTCACACAAGCATGATGTGGACTTTGGCATCGAGTGCCCTGAAAATGAGACCTGAATCCTACAAACAAACAGTTGCCATGAGAACAAGTCAGTCAAACTTGGATTGTGAAGAAGGTCAAGGCTGTTGTCGAGAAACAAAATGTGTAGAATCCAGTTAGGGGAAAGGTTTTGCAATGTATTTTTCTCCCATTAAGATTTTCAGCATCCTAAAAACAAAATGAGTTTACTTTAATATTATCTTTTTGCAGAATCAAATGTTGTTCAATGATTCACTCAAAGCACTTGCCAGCACATTAAGCACTGAACCAGTTAGTAAACTAACAAACGCATCTGAATTTTTTGGCGGACAGTGTCCGACATTAGGCATGGTGTGATCTTGTTAGGGGCGGCATCGAGACAGACAACCCCCACCCCTCCCTTAACGTTCGTCCACGACACCGATGGCGGTCATCATTTGCCAAGAGCAACTACAGCTTGTGCCGCACCTGATTGAGCATACCAAATTGTTGGCCAAGCTCTTAGCAAGTTTACATCTCTCGTTAGCCCTCCTATATCTGTGATTAGCCAGAGATAAGTCGAGGGAGTTCATCGAGATCTATATGAGCTCAAAACTCCCCTCTCGCCCTGCAAATGGAAGGGAGCCCATCGCTTGAGGATCTCATAAGCTCAGGGCTCTCTCCTGGGACAGCATGCCAAACAAGCTTTATTATCAATCATCAGCTAAGTGTAAACTCCTCAAACAGTAAATTTACTATTGTGTGAATTCAAAATTGTAAATGAATCTCAATAAATATTTTATACAAATCTGTCTGGTTCATTTAATGAACCGCTGTGTTGATCATTCAACTACTCAAATTGTTTCCATGTAAAGCCACTGAGTCATTTTAAGGAACAGTCTGATCTGTAACAAAATCATTACTCTAAGCATAACAAATTCAAATATTTTTTTCTAATACAATACATTAACAAATTATACTCTTATTAAATTACACAGGCATCGTTCCTGCTGTTTTCATGTACAAGCTTCATTAGATTTATTTATTTTTTTAAGTTTAACATCCTGGCTGACACTTTTGATTCTCATTTCAGATATGACACAATACAAAAACAAACATTAAAACAGATACTCTGTCAAAAATGATCAAACTAACAGGTATACTCATATACATAGGAACAAAGAGAAGAAAAAAACAGTCACTGAAATAAACAGCTCTCATACCATGATGCATGAATCCATTGTCGCACAGCTCCACCCCCAAGATCAGCGCCTCTTCTCTGCTTCGACAGTCACCCTTCAAAGAAAAAAAGACAAGTGCCACTCTCTTTGTCTGCTTACAAGTGGTCAAAATGTCACACACCCTCTTGAGAACCAGAAAACCACATTTAACACACACAAACACTGCGGTCCAGCCACCACAGTGCGGAAACTCTGAAGAATCACTCAGCTGCTTGGCAAACAAACACAATATACTCTCTAACATGGATGGATGTGAAATGTGCCTCTCAGTTTCTGAACTACATTATACTTCAGACTGAACCCAATTCTGCAGTATCACTGTGACTAGTCTGCTAAGTGGTTCTTTGGCTTGTAATCATAGGGGAACGAATTTAAGTGATGTATAGCATTAGTATAGGTTCTTTAGCTGTTCTTTAGGGTGGTCACTGTCTTTAAAGGAATAGGTGCTACGTAGTACTTACCTTCCCAATGATTGAATGAATTATTGAGGCATTGTGAACAAGTAATTTATTGACAACATTCTTAAACAGCCTACTTTCATTGTGCTGTGTGAATTGGCCTTTAATTCCAAGGTCCCCAAACAGGAAGTGCAACCCATAATTTGAAATACAGTAGACACATGCCGTGGAAAAGGTGGAAAATATTAAGTTACAAGACAATTTTTTAAAAATGTACCTGTGCTATAAGCCAGTCGATCAGTTTGTTGGCCATCACCACCGATTTATATGTTCGTAGATGATAATCTTTATCCCTGTGTGGAAAATAAAAACAAACATTTGACTTGACCAGTTCAAGAATGTCTTGTCTTTACAGCAGCCTCAGGAGACGCACAATTCAAGCTCGCCTTTCACCTTTGGCTTGACTTGCATCCGCCTGAGTATCTCTTGAGAGGTCTGTTCTGGGCTTTTACGTCA
Organism: Danio aesculapii; assembly: GCF_903798145.1. Lineage (NCBI taxonomy): Eukaryota > Metazoa > Chordata > Actinopteri > Cypriniformes > Danionidae > Danio > Danio aesculapii. Next base: position 22,871,689 of record NC_079458.1, read on the forward strand.
CAGTTACCCTTTCCTCTCGATTTTCAGAAGTCTCAAAAGATCTTTACCTAAAATTTGTTAGTTGAAAAGGGGCCACCGTTTTTGACAAAAGAAGACCCTCAGCACATGTTCTTGCTGATCAAATGTTGATCTGGAACTGCCTATCACTATGAATGATGTAACAAGACAGTAAATGAATCTGGATTAATATTTCAGCAATAAAAGCCTTATTTTTGATTAGTCACTGAATTAATGGCTCAATGTGGCACTCAAATCACACAAATAGCATGTTACAACCTAATTTAACCAAACGAATCAATGATCAAAGCAGTAAATGAATCAAAATTAAATCCTTTTGAGGGCTGGGGGTTGGAACAACTTAAAGTGTTGTATTAAAAAATCAGTATCTCACTTAAAACACACAGGTATGTGCCAAAAATGTTGAATATCGAGGGAAAGTCCATTTATTTTAATAATTTTTTTCAAAAAGTGAAACGTGTGCGTTATATTAGTTCACTACACACAAAGTGAAATATTTCACACCTTTATTTGATTTAATTGAATGATTATGAATTCAAAATAAAAAATAAAATTTTTTTATAAATATTTCACAAAATTTTATTATTTCATATGACCAGTAAAAAAGTATCTTAAACACATGTTGGCCTTCTGAAAAGTCTGTTAATATACTGTATTATGTCCTCAGTACTTTGTTGGGCCTTCTTTTGCACTAATTACAACATTGAGGCAGTATGGCATGGAGGTGATCAGCCTTTAACACAGTTGAGGTGTTATGGTAGCCCAAGTTGCTTTGATATCGGCCTTCAGCTCATCTGCATTTCAGGGTCTCTGTTCCCCCATCTTCCTCTTGAGAATATCCCATAGATTTTCAATGGGGTCAGGGTCAGGTGAGTTTCCTGGACAATTAAGAACAGGGACACCATGGTTCTTAAACCAGGTACTGGTAGCTTTGTCACTGTGTGCAGGTCCAAAGTCCTGCCGGAAAATAAAAATCACCAAAAAGCTTGTTGTCAGTAGGAAGCATGAAGTGCTCTAAAGCGTCCTGGTATAGAGCTGTATTAACTGTGGACTTGATAAAAGTCCACACCAGCATATGACATGGCTCTCCAAACCATCACTGACTGTGGAAACTTCACACTGGACTTTAAGCAGCTTGACTTAGTGTCTCTCCGTTCTTCCTTCAGACTCTGGGATCTGATTTCCAAATGAAATACAATATTTGTTTTCATCTGAAAAGAGGACTTGGGACCACTGGGCAACAAACCAGCACTTTTCTCCTTAGCCCATCATAGATACTTTTAATGTTGCTTTTGGTTCAGGAGTGGCTTGACACATGGAATTCTACAGCTGTATCCCATGTCTCGCAGATGTCTGTATGTGGTGGTTCTTGGTGCTCTGACACCAGCCTCAGTTGGCCTTCCTTGACAATCCTATGGTCATACTTGTGTACCTTTTCTAATATTCCAATTTTGTGAAATATTGTATTTGGATTTTTTTCATCTTTAATCCATAATAATTAAAATAAAATTAAACAAAGGCTTCAAATATTTAACTTTGTGTGTAGTCAACTAATATAACACACAAGTTTCACTTTTGGAAACAAATTATCGAAATAAACAGACTCTCCCTCGATATTCAATATAATCCTGTATATTGAATGAATCAGTGATTTAATTAATTAATCAATCAGTAAATGAATCAAATGTCTTTTTTAATACTTAAAAAATGGTGCGGAGCTGGGGGGAGGGGGGGGGGGAGGGGTCAACACTGACCAAGGTTGAATCAATAGTCTTGCAATAAAAAAAAAATTAGATGCTTTTAATGACACTATTAAAAATAGGAACATAAAGTTAGACATCTTTGGCTACTACTTTCACATCTGTAGTGTCCCACCACTGTTGTTTATATATAACATTAAATGTCAATGTAAAATAGTTCATATTTATTACTTAATTGTGTTTTATCATCCCTATACTCTCTACACAACATGGTTTTCTGCTCCAATTGAAGTCAGCAGGTGTCTCCCAGCACATTTCAGTTCAGCCCCAGGCCCAAATGCTTTGTGGCTGCTTCCAGACCACGGGAAAATGAAACGGAGTGACGATTTTCCCATGAAGCTAAGGGTCTCTTGGGGGACACTCACTGCACTGGGTCAAAGGGCTTGACTGGGGCCCACACCCCTATTACAGCACTCAAACACACTCCAGCACCAAACTCAGTCCAAAAGACAAACATCCAGTTCCATTTTTATACAGCCAAACACCTCCAGAAGACCGGAAATGTGCAACTGCTGCTCTCTCAAAGTGTGTGTCACGGTTTCTGTTTCGATTATATAAGGATTTGTTTTAATCACAGAGCAGAAGTGTGAGGCTGGACAGGCCTTGCCATGATTTAACCGCTACAGACATGGAGCCAGCCTTTTCTTCTGTAGCTGTACCCAGAACTGTCAGCGTGACAAATGAGGGTAAACAGCGTTACCACAGGCAGTCATACGCCTGGCACAAGAGCCCTGCAATCTGTAGGACAAGTGTGTGCAAAGTCAACCAAAGCTTTCAAATAGTCTCAAGATCTTGGTCATTTTTGGACACTTTCTTTTTGTTCAGCTTCTCGCTGTTATACAGTATGTCAGGAATGTTATTCATCCTGGATTTCAGGGTGTAGAAGAGCCTTTTTTTTAATATGGGTAAGACGGGGGCGTGAAGCCCCTCCAGAGCCCCTCCAAACAGCAGGAAATACCAGATAATTAAACTAGAGCTGGATCCTCCAATTATAGCTGTGCTAGGAAGAGATGCTTAGTACAGGGTAGAAAAATGTGGGCATATAGGCATTCTTTAGCCCTATTTGGATGGTAATTGGTTCTTAAGGGCGGTGTCAGTAAAAATGGAGAAATACAGAACCTATAAAATAAAAAGACATTTGTGGGATTGCATATTTGCAGTACAGCTCATCAGGCCTTCAACAATGATGACAAAATTAAAGTTTAATTTTAGATGAAGAATTCAGTGAAAATTAGAAAATGGATCCATCCCATCACAGAGCAAAAAATGTGCCCTCTGAGTCCATTAGTCTTGTGTTTGCACACAGAATTTAATGTCCTGTGGCCTGATAGCTGCCAAAATCTAAAAATTGCACCTGTTTCACATTTAAGACTTCCATTCAATTGTAGTGCAGTCCTGAATCTGATTATTAGCATAGAAGTGTAAAAGCTACAAAATGATGGCCTTATGTGCCCAAAACAAACAATCAAAAACAATCAAAAATCTATAACTAACCTAATTGTGGAAAAGGTCAGTGTGATTTTAATTCACTTATCAGCCTCCTGTTTTCAGTGACAGGGGTTCAAATGAGCCCCTTGGTTTTTAATAAATTACTAATGATTGAACATTTCACTCAAAACACACCAGAATGGTGACCGAGAGAGCTTAATGTGCTGCAATTTTAAAAAAACACATGCAACTACAAAAAAACACCAGCAAACTGAGAAAAGATCTGCATCTGTTTCTTCACTGATCTTCACACATTCTGCAAATCCTCACAAAACATGCACAATAAAAGAGAAAAAATTCCCACAATGCAAATTAATAAAATGCACAGCATTTTCTAACAACTCTTGCAAAAAGAACGCAACACAACCGAAAGGTTTCAAGGGGACCCTAAAACATGACGGACGCCACTGTGCTGTATTTTCTGTGTCCCAATTTGCAGACTATCCATCCTAAACAATATTTGAAAACAGAATTAGTATATCACAAATTGTAGTATGTTGAAAACAGTATGCCAAAGACACCCGGATGGTTTACTATTTACGGTAAACATTTTTAAGAGTAGACTCGTCAATACTCTTATATCTCGCTGATATTGCCCACAATACATTGCACGTTGGACATGAATTCGATAAGAACCACAAATGTGGGTGAAAAGTGTAAATAAACTACAAACATGATGGACACGCAAGACCAACCATCAAGAGGCTTCTGTAAAATTGTTTGTATGACTGTTAATAAATATCTAGATAACTGGAAGATATTTAAATCACATTTTCTGTGTTATATGTCATCTGCAACAACATTGTGAACTAATAAAAAGACGTGTTTGGACATTAACATCTGAATGCATAATTATACAATGACCTGAGGAGATTTCTCTGCATGAAAGACTTGCGAATGGCAGATTTTCTTGCTGCTGCTTCTCTAATATGGTAGGAAATTAAATATGACAGAAATATGGATGATGTGTGGATGATTGACATGGCTCATAACTAAGCAACATAGCGATCTGTTAATAAGGAAGTAGTCCCAAAGCTTGCATACTCTTCTGTTGCACACTCAGAAGTACAGTTGAAGTCAGAATTATTAGCCCTCCTTTTAACTTTTTTTTTTTCTTTTTTTTTATATTTCCCAAAGGATGTTTAATAGAGCAACAAAATTTTCACAATGTGTCTGATAATATTTTTGTCTTCTTGAGAAAGTCGAATTTGTTTTATTTTGGCTAAAATAAAAGCAGTTGTTTTTTTTTTAAATAACTATTTTAAGGTCAAAATTATTAGCCCCTTTAAGCTATTTTTTTGATAGTCTACAAACCATTGTTATACAATAACTTGCCTAATTACCCTGACCTGCCTAATTAATCTAGTTAAGCCTTTAAATTTCACTTTAAGCTGTATAGAAGTGTCTTGAAGAATATCTAGTCAAATATTATTTACTGTCATCATGGCAAAGATAAAATGAATCAATTATTAGAAATGAGTTATTAAAACTATTATGTTTAGAAATGTGTTGAAAAAAATCTTCTCTCCGTTAAACAGAAATTGGGGAAAAAAATATACAGGAGGGCTAATAATTCAGAGGGGCTAATAATTCTGACTTCAACTGTATCTAAAAATTCTTAAATCAAGAAGCATTTTTTAGACAAGCAAATAATTTTGTCCTGTTTTAAAAAATACTGGGCCAAAATGAATTGAGTTTTTCCTGAAAACAAGCAAAATAATCTTGTGTCGAAATGAAAACACAAGATTATTTTGCTTACACCATTAGCAGATTATTTTGTTTGTTTTAAAGAAGAACCCACTCAATTATGGCATATTATTTAATATTTTATGTGTTTACTTGCCTACAAAATGCTTCTTGAATTAAGAATTTGTAGATATTTGGACAAGAAACAAGACAAAAAAAATCTAAGAAAAGCATTATGCAGAGGGTTTGTTTCAGTTTTGACGCCTTGTTTTCAGTGTTTTCACGAGTTCACACTTGCAATAGTTTCAGAATAAATTGTATTTGGCGTGCTGTCCGGGGAGAGGGCTCTGAGCTCGGGGAAGACAACCAAACTCGAGTTATTCCTCTTACCCGGCCCCAGAACTCTCCCCCCGGGATTGAAATGCTTAAGAGGTGAGGTGACGGGGTGGTGGAGGGATGCTAAAGTCGTAAGATGCTGCAGGTAAGACAGCTTTGGTATATATAGGGGTTTGGTCAAGAACTGATTGGATGATAAAATAATTGTCAAATGACATATTTGATACTGAAACTTCTGCGCGTGCTCCTCCCGAAATTTGTTCATAAAACATTACTTAATGTTAACAAATCAAATCTAATCACCTATAGCCACACAATTAATTAAGGAATCAGTCATTTAATCCAATAGCAAAGTAGTAATCAATAAGATTTTTCTTAGACTTCAATGCCTTGTTTTCAATTAATCACTGAGTTATAGAATATGTGTTTTAATCAGCAAATTCATTAGTAAATTATTCCAGGAACTTGTTAAGTTGATGATTGATTGAATGTTTAGCATGAAGAAAAAATCTGTGATTGAATCCAAAAACAAAGCTTTAAATGAATCTGAGCTTCCTTTTTTCAGACACGAGTGCCTGATTTTCGATTAATCATTTGAATAATCATCAACCATGAGTTATCCTTCACTCAATAGTAAGTAAATAATAAAAAATAATCAACGAATTACTGAATTTATCCAGGAATAAGCACTAAATGAAACTGAACATTATTTGTTTTCTCTTTTTTTCAGTGCTTTCATTGAAATATTTGCTGATGTTATTGTAAATACGCCCTCCAACACTGTGATTTTTATCGCTTATCAGCACCATGTTTCCAGTAGGTGCTATCTTTAGAGAGGAGGGAGAAGTGCCAGGGGTGCGAATGTACACCTGGCAGAGCTGGTGTGACTGGAGACAGCTGTAATGAGGTGGAACAAATACTGGCCCCTTACCTGATCACCGGTGTGAATAAACTATGGAGTCGACAGAACAGCCTCACACCCTGAGGGCGAGAAGGACATCTGTTATTGTATGCCAAACTTTTCCAAGAGGCAAAAAGAGAAAGTGGCCATTTAGCAGAGCATAGCGGGTTTGGATTACCTTGGAGATGACATCCTGCATGTCGCTGCGAGGGTGGTATGTGCCGTCATCATAGCGGAAACGATACAGCACTGGCTCTGGCTTAAACTGGTGCTTGTCTGTAACTGGAACATGTTTAAAAGACTGGATATTTAATTATGAAACGAGTATGCAAAATTAAGTTTACATTTTTAAGAAATTTATGCTTACAATACTTTTTTTTGTTTGTTTTTGTGATTGAATTTTATTAACTTAATATTATTCAACATGGATGCTTTAAATACAAGAAATGGCTGAGCATGAACTGAACTAAAACAGAACCTGAGGTCATTTAATACAGTGAGATATAAAGGAACTAAACAAGGCACAGGTTAGTATAATAAACCAATGACAATGAAAATGAAGGAAAGCAAGAAACCTGGAAATAAACACGGCAAAAAAGCACAGGAAATGTAAAATACACTTTAAACTGCTCTGTCCTACATGTGCTTTTTACACAGTATGGAAAATGATTCATGCAAATAATAGGAGATGGAAACACATTCAACTTTGATGTAGAAAACATTACACCCATGTGACTAATCAGCCGTTTCTGCTAGGGATGCGGAGTCGACTTGATTCCTCGACTCTTGATGGATCTATTACAGAAATCGACTCGTAGAGTTCAGTCTGTTTTTTCAAAGCCTCCTGAATGAAGCGGATACATGCTACAGTTATAATCCTCATTCTTCAGCACGATGAGCATCGAAGGCACCCGCTTTGAATGCATGTTCATACGTTTTCATGATTTTGCTTTTGAATTCAGCAACCACGAGTATATATACTATATACTTCTATATATTCCTATCTCTCTGCGATATCAAGTTTGCGGTGTTATAAATTAAATAGGACGTATGTGTGTACATTTGGAGCAGATCGACGTCTTACATAAGCACTGCAGGTAAAATTACGATGTTATGTTATTGGTTGCTGCTATATGCTCAAGTAAAATGTTTAACCTATGCCTATTTCAAAAATAAATAAATAAATAAATTATTTATTAAAAAACACTAATCATAATGACAAAAGTAGCCAAGATTTATTTATTGACAAAATCTGACAATACATGTCCTGTTTTTTGGGGGGGTCGAATATTTTGGCTATTCCTCTTGTTTATTTTGTAGATAACTACAAATTACACACATTAAAATTAAGATACAATTTATAACATATGAAATTCGTTTCAAAAAGGATTTTTAAATAGCCAAGGCTGTTCAAAAACAGGTGTGACTCACTTTTGTTCCATTGAATGCAAACAGTGATATTTAAAAGTAAAGTAATAGGTTATTTAAAAGTACACTTTTAAAAAAAATCACCTTTACGAGAACAAAAGCAATAACATATGCTTTGAGTCACAGTCTATCACGCTGCTTTTATTTATTATTTTAGGTCTGTTATGAATTATTTAAGTTAAACATTTCATGCAGGGGGTCAATATCTAACTTGTCATTAAATCAAATTGAAAAGCTATTTTGTTTATTGATCAGTTAAAGTGTCTGTTGCCTTAAAAAAAATACAGAAATTAACAACTGCAGACCGTCTGCTACTCCAGATTATTTCATTCACTCTGTACTATGTATTCAAGTATCAAACATTTGTATTAAGAAGATATTTAGGCTATTTTATGATTTTTATTTTTGTTTGGGGTGTTTTTTATTTGTTAAAGAACTGCTACATGTCTTTTCATTAAATATTTCTATAATAAACTGATGTTTTAACTTTCTGTCTCCAGAATTGCAATGTAATTTTCAAAATTATCAATTAAAATATGCTGTAAAAAATTATAGGCTGATAACTATTTTATTTTGACTGCAGATTATTGAAACTGTTGTTTTTGTCTGACCAGAGGAGAACTGCATGTATAAAGTGAAATATTATACAGCATGTTTAATCCTTGCGCTATTTTAAGTGAAAGTAAATGGAGTCAATTCCTGAGTCGATTTTACCAAAATTAGGAGTCGAGAATCGGAGTCGACTCCAAAAAATCAGGAACTGAACACCCCTAGTTTCTGCTGATGATGCCTTGCTTACTCTTGGTTACTAGGTTACCAATATTGCAGTCAGCTGCTGTAAAACTCAATAGCTGTGTCTCATTTCAGAGGCTGCATCCTCAAAAGTCCACAAAAGCCGAACCGAGCATTTTGAAGTTAGACAATCTCACCTACAGAAGACAGATCTAATCACCTACTGTAGCAACCGTAACAGCTGCCGTTAATAAACGGTAATAATTTTTTTTTTTGTGATTTTAAAACTTATTTTAAGCAATCTGAAGGCAAAGTAAGGTTTACAGAAGCTGGAAATATAATTCCTTAGATCCATACAGTACATGTATACATAAAAAATGTAAACTGTCTATAAAATCCCTCTTTAGTAAGACATGTCATACTCTTTCTGTTGTTTAACGTGTTTAGATTTCCAAGTAGAATAAAACCTAATTCATACAATTAATCCAGAGTTTTCTTTTAAAAACATCCTGCCGATATCAGCGCACAATGAATCTTGGAACGTTAGAGGCTGCGAAGGATCCACCGGTTGTGTACTTCATTACCTGGGAAATGAAGGATGCATTTTGAGGCTTTTTTTTTTGAGACATTAATGCAGCTAATGGAAATGCAGCTAATTTTGCACTTGATTATTTTTTGAAAACTTTCTTTGAAAAAGATTTCAGTTTAGGATGAACCCAACTTGTAATACGATGTTTCTTGAGCATCAAACTGAGGGTATTAAATACACTCAGATATAAAAAAAGAACTAAACAAAGATCAGCTATAAAGAGAATTGATAGGCTTCTTTCATAAACATTTTTTAAAATTTACTAAAGTGAAAAGTTTAAATTACACAGCTAATAAATACATCAAATATAACCAACTTCTATAGTATTAATATTTAAAAAAATTTTTTTACAAGATGTGCCACTCTACTAAATAAGTACTTGAACTGTAGGTTTACATTTTGTTTACGGCAGCAGGGGTGCAAAAAAAAAAAAAAAGTTAAATAATGGCCCCATTAAATTACAGAAATTTGCCGGAAATTTACATTTAAAGGTGCAGTAGGTGATCTGCCAAAATGCTAACCGGTTAGCATGTTATCTTTGGATGGCAGGGGAGGGACTGTGTTTCAATGCCATTCCTCCTGAAATCTCGAACGCGCGCACCGCGACATGAGAGCAGACAACCCACTAGTTCTTGTCATTCACCAGTTAGAAATGTAGTTAGTGGTTGGCTGGCGGTGTGCAGGATTTACACTCATCACTAAGCCATACTTACATGCTCTTTCAGAGCGAATATTCAGAGAAGCATGGCAAACAATATAGGGAGGCTGTCATTGTTCAAAAATGAACCAATGTGAATATAAAAGCAACTTCACCACAGTAAAGCAGGCTAGGAGGAATAGCGCTACTTACTGATGTTTTGTTCTTAAACTAAATAAAAATCAACATTATCGATGCTGTAAAAAGGCCCTTATGAAACTGAAAATAGCCACATTAAACTTTCGCCGGAAGATTTCAGTGGCTGAACAGCACTTCTGTGCATATAGCCCATCCATAACAACACAATCTACATCAGCTTTGTGGTACTAAAATAAATTTAAAACATAGCATTACATAACAGAAATACTTCAGCCATGGTGTCGGCCTTTCTCCAGCGTGCAAAAGTAACTCCAATATTGATTCAAGACTTTAAAAAGTTCAATCCAGCATTGGATTTTATTGCAACTGTGACTGTCTCGTATGGACGTGAACGTGCGGCTCACATGCAGACGTGCACGCGCTAATGGTGGCCATGCATGAACAGAAGCCCAAATCTACGTTTGTTGACAAACAGTTTGAGCTACTTATCGGAATTATGGGAGATGTCGGCCCGACAATATTTAAATAGATGAACATTTTTTAGTTTTATGCCCTCCCCAGAATATAAAATACATATTTTAAACACATTTACACACTTTTAAACACATTTAGATCATTTACTTTAATCATTACTACTGCACTGTGAAGAGATTTTCAACCAGCACAACAAAAAATATTTCTCAAGACAATCACCTACTGCACCTTTACGTAAATTTCTGTAATTCAACGTCCATTATTTTATGGTAAATTTCTGTAATTCAACATTTTAATAATTCATTATGTTATGGTAAATTTCTGTAATTTAATGGTGGTTATTTTACTTTTTTTTCGGCACCCCAGCTTTTTTTCGGTACCGGAAGTTTTTTACAGTGTGTTTTTTTCTGATCATTTAATCAGTTGTTCATTAGCACTTGTATATAAATGCTACACATTATATTTATTGTTTTTATTATATTTTTTCAATAAATACAATGTCCATCTTGGTCAATCAATGTGTAGCATTTTTGCAGCTAGAGTGGATGTATTCACAACAAACAATGGCATATTTTGATGACGGTTTGACCAAGTGTGGAATCATGGGAGTTGTTGTCTTCATTACATCCTATGGGAACCTCTAGAAATCCCGTTCATGGTTGAGCTAAAATTTTCAAACCTCATTGTCATGGTAAAATGAAACATAGTTAGGCTGAAAGCTATTGAAGTGAAAGAAGACTGCTGAAGCGATTGCTGATGAGAGACGAGCATGACATGGCACCAAAACAGCAGAGCTTATTATGGCACAGTCCACCACTTATTGTTGTCGTTTTTTTCGATCTTGAACAAGTGCCGAAAAAGCAGCACTCTTTATCATATTAAATAAATATTAATATTCTGTTATAATACTTCTCTGCCTAGTTTAATACAGCATGACATATTAAAGCATCTTTAGTGTTTCTCTGTTTTCTATAAAACCAAACCAAATCAAGGGTGTATGATGACATTAGTGTGGTGACACAGCACTAGTTAAAATTGTTTATTTTTCTGGATTTGAACATTTATTGAAATATGTCAGATAATGTAAGTACACACGTCACAATATATAACATGTTCTAGTAGTTTTTGAATGTTTAAATGAAAAAAAAGACGCATATTTGCCTTTAAACATTAATTATGCCTTTACATGTGCATGAAGATAAAAAGGCAGTTTACTATGAGGCTAATTGAATATCTTTGTCGGTATTAAAATGTTGACACACAAATCTACAACTCTTAAGGATCTATAATCTGTTCAGTAGACTTTCAGCAAGCACAAATGCAAGTAACACCAACATACTTATGAAAAGTAATCCGGCTGTTTCTGCCAAATGAATTCATCCTCTTCAGCGAACACTCAGCAAAGGCTTAAAGATCTTTCTCACCAAAGCCGTAAATGCAGGCGAGTGGACAGAGGAGCCCTAATGCTTAAATTTATTTCTCCCTGTTAGGAAGCAGTGAAGTGAAAAGTGATTTAGCATGAAGTGCTGGCTCGAAGCCAGTCAGTTTCTTTAAGGAAAGAAGAAAAAAAACAGTCCATACGGTGAGCATGCTTTAAGCAGATCTAGACCCCACCATCCAAACAAACCACAAAAGAAATGGCAGGCAAAACACCAAGTTTTTTTTTTTCCTCTTTGTCAAACAAACAGCAGGGCGTGAAAGGATGAATATTTGTTACACTTTATATAAACACATTTATAAAAAGCCATCTGCTCTTGGACTCTCCCAGAGCTCCTGAGAACAATGATGTCAAAACTCTTGAAATATTAAGAGGGCTCTTTGTCCAATTGCCCATCTGCATTAACAAATTAATAAAGCATGAACACTGATGATGATGAAAACTCATCAACTGACTAGTGGCTTTAAATCTGAATAATTTAAAGGTATAGTTCACCCATTCATCTGTTACTCAACCTTCACTTGTGTTTGACTTTCTTTCTTCAGTTCAACACCAAAGAAGATATTTGAATTAAAGCTGAAAACCAGTAACATTTGACTTCCATATTATTTGAATTCCTATAACAATGGATCATTTCTTCATCTCTTCAAAAGCTTTCTACACATCTTTAAAGGTTTATAACCACTTGAGAATGAGAAAATATTTTCATCAAGAAACATTTTCATGTTGGATAAACCATCCTTTTAACAAAACATTCCCATTTTCACAATTTTCTGATGGCAGTTAATGTTCAGTGAGTTCAACTATAAGAAGTGTTTTAGAAATATTAGAAGTATAATTGATTTTTTTTAAAATATATTTTATTTCTATTATATTTTATAATGATTCATTAAATTCATTCGTTTATTCATTTTCTTTTTGGCTTAATCCCTTTATTTGCCACAGCGGAATGAACCGCCAACTTATTCAGCATATGTTTGACGCAGCAGATGCCCTTTCAGCCGCAGCCCAACACTGGGAAACACCTATACACCAACATACATTGGCCACTTTTGGCTTACTCAATTCACCTATAGCATGACTTTTGACTGTGGGGAAAACCAGAGCACCCAGAGGAAACCCACACCAACACAGGGAGAACATGCAAACTCCACACAGAAATGCTAACTGACCCAGCTGAGACTCGAACCAGTGACCTTCTTGCTGCGAGGCAATTGTGCTACCCACTGCGCCACCATTTTTATAATTTAAATAATTATTAGCCTTGCATCAAATCACAAAAACCCTGCAGCAAATTTATGAACTACAAATTCTCAATTACTACTTTAAACTGTAGAAATGAGAAAGTAAAATATGTTGGTTAGAAATAAAAGATTATGTGAAAAAAAAATGAAAACACAGGGAAACTGCTTATTTTGACATTAAGACAAATAAGACAAATGATTTTGTCTTATTTTTAGTGCAAATATTTAATTGTTAAATCAAGAAACACTTTCTAGGCAATTATTCTCTTGTTTCAGAAACAAATTTTTTCCTTAAAAAAAGTCAAATAATCTAATAAACCAAAACTTTTTAGAAAATACAGATTATTTTGCTTGTTTTACAAAGAAACCCACTTAATTTGTATATATATATATATATTGTGCATATGTGTGTTTATGTGTGTGAAAGCAAGAGAATAACTTTTATATGTCCAGAAAATGCTTCTTGATTTTGATATTTGGACTGAAACAAACTCAACATTTTTTGCAGTAAATGTAACTAACCGTGGTGGATAATGCCATTTTCCAGGAGGGCCTGACCCAAATGAACCCCCTCTTCTGGGTTATTGGTTTCTCCGATATCCATCAGCCATGACACAAATTCACTAAGAAAAGAGAGACAGAGGACATATAAATAATGTGAACACACTGGATATTTATTATAAATTATATGAATTACTATCATACATTAAAACTGTCTGTCTGTCTGTCTGTCTCACAATCATCAGCTATCTACAGTATGCTTGCTGATCGCTGGTATACTTGTGGATCACTATAAGGACTACACATCTGCCGCTATATAGAACTTCAAGTTCCAATCATGCACTACACACACACCGGTTCCTGATCCCATTTGTTTACACTCACACAGCTGAAGCTGCTCAAAGACTGATTAGTTGGACTATTTATACAGCACACAAACAAACAGACTTTGCTGAGTCTTGTTTATCTGTCTTTGTGAATTGCCTTCAGTGTTTGATCTCTGCTTTTTCTCGTTTTGATACCTTGTTTTGATACCTGATACGTTTTGATACCTGTACTGACCGTTTGCCTGTTTAATGACCACGACTTTGGATTTGCCTGCATACATCTGATTGCTCCTGATTGTGACCGTTGCTTGCCTGACCTTTCTAATAAACCTGCATTTGGATCCACACTTTTGATGTCTGCTTCCCACATCTATCTATCTATCTATCTATCTATCTATCTATCTATCTATCTATCTATCTATCTATCTATCTATCTATCTATCTATCTATCTATCTATCTATCTATCTATCTATCTATCTATCTATCTATCTATCTATCTATCTATCTATCTATCTATCTATCTATCTATCTATCTATCTATCTATCTATCTATCTATCTATCTATCTGATTATATTTTTTCTTCAGGAGAAAGTCTTATTTGTTTTATTTTGGCTGAAATTAAAGCAGTACTTCATTTAAAAAAACAAAACAAAAATATTATTAGCCCCCTTTACCAATATTGCTTTTGATTGTCTAAATTTAGACAAACACTTCTTTTCTGTTTCTCTCATGCTCTTTCTGTTTCTCCTGATGAATTCAAATTGACTGTGCTGTATAATTTTGTAATTTTGCTGGGCAAAGCCAGTGTCTCAGTGGAGGATATCTGATATATCTGATTCTACTCTCCTTCCCATCCACCGCTCCGCAAAACCAACAGTAACATGCCAAGCTCCACCAGTGTAATCCCGCGGCTCTTCCCAGAGTTTATGGAACCCGGTGGTGATACAGCATGAGAAACATCTAGACTCCAGCAGACCGCTGAGGTTTTCAGAGACAGAATGAATGATGGAAATTAAGATAGAAACAGAAAGAGGAACGACAATGAACAAAAATGACATCCAAAAAACTAAAATCTGTGAAAATCTAAACAAGACATCAGCTTTGTGTCTGTTACAGAATAAGATTCAGTTAATGGAAGAGAAAGAGTGAAAAGACAGGAAATAAGTCAGCCTATTGTTATGCAGGTAATTGCTTATTATTTTTCCTTTTTATCTGTATTTCAATTTAATCAAGCTGTACTTCACAGAATCATCAGGGGGAACATTGCTGAAATTAATTCTTCCAGATCACTATATATTTTTAATCAAGATACGCAGATGCAGCACAGCATGGTGTTCTTCTTACAATTCCATCAAGACGGCACAAGAAGTAAATGTTGGCATCCACCTTAAATATTCACCATAAACTGTAATTTGTTTATAAAATTCTATTTTATAAAATGTTATTTGTCACATTGGCAAGGCAAGTTTAATTATTTAGCACATTTAATACACAGTGGCTTTTTAAAGTGCTTTACATCAGATGTGTTTTCAGTCTTGATTTGAACGCGCCTAATGTTGGGGCACATCTGATCATTTTTGGAAGCTGATTCCTAAAAACAAAAGACTATCATTAATAAATTATATAATAATTTATAGGAAACAAAGCCAATCTTAACACAACCATTTAGATATAGAATATAAAATATAGTTTAATCAATTAGACTTCAAATCAGACAATCTGCTCTTCAGTTCTAAAATAAGTGAGAAATGTGGTCATATAAGCAATATTACATTTCTGAATGTTTTTTTTTTTTTTTGGAGTAAAAAACAAATAGTCCTTTAAATGTCATCAATTTACAGTTAAATTATTAGCCCTCCTGTATATTTTCCCCTATTTCTGTTTAACATAAAGAAGACATTTCTAAACATAATAGTTTTAATAACTAATTTCTAATAACTGATTTCTTATATCTCTGCCATGATGACATTACATAATATTTTACTGGATACTTTTCAAGATACTAGTATTCAGCTTAAAGTGACATTTAAAGACAAGGTTAACTAGGTTAATTACAGATGTTAACACTTCAAAATGTTCCCTCTGTCGCCGCACCCACCGCCACCGTAGCAGTAAATGCGCCTGCAGCTTTTGACCGCTGGGTGGTGCTTTAACCATAGACTTTAACCATAGGGGGAGGATGAGCCGATCAGCGCTGCGACACAGTGTGCACACATGACAGTTGTAACTATCGCACACCAGACATGCACACTCAAGTTATTTAAAATGAAACTATTCAGAATGTCGCTCTGTGGCGCGGCAGAAATATAAACAGTGTTCTGAATTGTAGCTGGACGCCACAGACAGCCGCTAAATTGCGGCGCTGGTGCGCGTACCTTGATAGAAATCTATGTTTAGAATTCTAAAATGCATGGTGCTGCATGGCACATCATGACACGGCACTGACCGGTGCATCCAGTTTGCAACCCCCTAAAATCTCAACACAATTTACAACAGCAATTTTCCGTTTTGCCTTTTCACAATACTAGATAGGACGGTACTGTACTGTATGTGTACCATATGCACAGGTACTGTATGTGATGTGATGTGTTCAATTAGTGATTAGTTTCCTTATAAATAAACATGCATTTACACTAAATTGTATGTTTTAGAAAAAATGTCTATAATACATGGTGAGAAGCATAGTCCATAGGGTGCAAATATTAAGCATATATAAGAATTACCGTTTTTTTCAGTCGCTTTGGTGCATTACTCACAACACTATTTACATTTGCACAACAGTTAATGCATTTCTCAAAACAATTAGTCATTTGTGCACATCATAGTAGCAGTTTCTCATTCCTTCCAATAAATTGCAAATGCTTTTGGACATGCATCAATTGCTTTCATACAACACTCTGCTGTTTTATAACATTATCATTTGTTTATGTCATGTCAGTCAAAATTAACTAAACTTGTGAATGCTGAATAGTCATTCTAAATAAAACCAATAGTCCTCATTTCATTACTTCAGTCATTACATACAAAAATGTTGAACTAGTTGTCAAAATCTGTCAAGCTAATTTTATAAATTATTTAAATCCTTTTCTTTCTCCTGAAAATGTCTTCTAAATTGAACAATTTGATGAATGATTTACACACCCATGTATGTTGTAGGTTCAATTCCAATATGTACTGCAATATTGTTTACAGTTGTGCACAGCTCTACCCAAAGGGAGTTTATGTTTGTTGTAAATAAGGGTGGATTTATTCTTTTGCACAATGCTGTGAATAAATTAGAATTGCAAAGAGCATATACAGTAAAAATGTGAAACATACATATTCAGTGTCTTGTACTCAGATACCTCACTAAATGCAGTAATGACTAACTTTACTGTAGTTTTCAAATGGCTGTGCAAATAGTATAAAGTGCTGTCTTGAGCATTTTCCGGAAGTGTCACCAAAATCTGACTTTTTTTTTGCATTGGAAAAAATGTACAGAGTAAACTGTCATCATGAAAACATGACAAAGCCGTTTGACTATCTTGTTTATAAACAACGATGTCAGGACTTGTCATCTTGATGACACTGACATTGACATCAATACTTGCTTTTGAGGAATGAGCTATCCATTTTGAGCAAGTGACACGCTTTTGCAGGTTATAAACTAGGTTTTGCAGTTTGTACTAATTGTTATGAGAAATGCATTAACTGTTGTGCAAATGTAAATAGTGTTGTGAAAAATGCACCAAATCGACTGAGAAAAACTGTCAGTTTTAAACATGTTTAAAGCATTTTTTAAGCCTTTATAGCAGTGTTTCCCAACCCTGTTCTTGAAGGCACACCAACAGTACACATTTTCAACCTCTCCCTAATCAAACACACCTGAATCAACTTATCATAACATCAGAAGAGACTCCAACATATAAGGTTAATGGGTCAGAAAAGGGAGATATCCAAAATATGTACTGTTGGTGTGCCTCCAGGAACAGGGTTGGGAAACACTGCTTTATAGCACCCTAATAATTTGCATTGAGGTAAAAAGGATTTTTAATTTCTATATCCTTTAGATTTATTTAGAACATGAAAAAATATTAAAATATGCAAACAAATAAATACATTTAACTAAGCAAGTTAGAGTAATTAGGCAAGTCATTGTATAACAGTGGTCTGTTCTGTAGACAATCAAAAGCAAATATTGTTTAAGGGAGCTAATAATATTGACCTTAAATAGTTTTAAAAACTATTGTTTAACTGCTTTTATTCAAGCCAAACTAAGACAGAAGAAAAAAAAAATATTATCTGACATTCTCTGAAAAATTCCTTGCACTGTTAAACATCAACTAGGAAATAGTTGAAAAAGAAAAAAAAATAGGAGGGCTAATAATTTTGACTTTAACTGTAGTGGGTAGCGGTGTCACCTCACAGCAAGAAGGTCGCTGGTTGGAGCCTCGGCTGGGTCAGTTGGCATTTCTGTGTGGAGTTTGCATGTTCTCTCTGTGTTTTTGTGGGTTTCCTCCAGGTGCTCTGGTTTCCCCCACAATTCAAAGACATGTGGTATAGGTGAATTGGGTGAGCTAAAATGTCCGTAGTGTATGAGTGTGTATGGGTGTTTTCGAGTGATGGGTTTCAGCTGGAGGGGCATCCACTGTGTAAAATATATGCTGGATAAGTTGGCGGTTCATTCCGCTGTGGCGACCCCTGATTAATAAAGGGACTAAGCAAGAAAATATAATGATATGAGATGACTTATATCAAGATTTGCGCCCAGCCCTAGAAGCACAAATAGGTTGCCAATGCAAGAGTTACAACATGCTTACAAATATATATTTCACAGGTTATGCTGTCATATGTTTCTGGCTTTCTGAGAAGCTCAAAACCCACTCATGAACATTTGACATATGTCATCTCTATATCCTTAATGGTCCTATATACTGTATATCCATAATGAATCCATTCCTGCTCCAGATTCTGTTTCATCTGAAAATGCAAGCCCTAAATTCATTTACAATATAATCAGGCCACAACAATGAGCAATTCTTTTTTGAGGAGTTTGTTTTTTTCCCTTTTCAACACACAAATGGCAACCATGAAAGACATTAAAAACGGCGAAAGTCTTGCTTGTGGTTGAGTGTCGCAGCATTTCGAATGTCTTATTTTAGCATACGGTGAGACTGTGGTATATTGACATCTTGGATGGTTTAAATTATGAATGCCAGCTGCACAGACTTCTGGACTGCCAGTCGAGCTCAGTTAATCTGAGTTCATCCTGAGGATTTCCCAACCACACTTAAAACAAAAGAGATCAGAGCAGGAGAAATCCAGCACATCTTGGAATAATCGCTTTCATACTTTCTGGCCTGGGTGCTGGAGAATAAATGCAGACAGCAGATGTTCACACTTACAGCTTCAAAGGTAGGCGTCAATATTTCTATCAGATTAAATTTAGTGAAACCATGATAACTCGCGCAGAAATCTACCTTCTTGGTTATTGGAAGTTGCGATCATTTTTCTTCTCTATTGTGACGAACTGTCAAAATTGTTAACCTGTGGATTTTATTTTATCTCAAATATTTACCAAGTGCTGTTTATCAGAGTTTTCTCAGCATATTTTTAACCATAATAGTTGTAATAAGCAGTTTCTGGAAACTAATTTCTTTTGTCTTTGCCATGATGAGAGTTCATAATATTTTACTGGTTATTTTGAAAGCTATTTTTTATTATATATTTTAATCATTTCATTATTATATTGTATGTAAAGGTATTTTATTCAGCTTAAAGTGCACTTTAAAGGCTTACTTGGGTTAATTAGACAAGTCATTGATAGTGTTATGTATTTCTTTTATTTATTAAAACAATAACACAAAATTTCTTTTATTTGAAGTAGTGAGTTTTTTTTCTTTGTGTTGTTGTATATGTCTCTTTGTTGTGGTTCTCTTCTCTCCGCATCTATCTGCTGTCTCTCTGACAGGTTTTATTATGAGCCCACAGGTGCTGTGAATCAGGTGTCGGCATGTGGAAGCTTGCCAGTGCGGTGAAGTTTAAACCGGACTCGAACATCGTTCAGAGAGTCTACTCTCTTCCGGCTTATTTTGTTTATTTGCGAATAAACTTGTGTTGTAGTTGCTCAGCGATATTGTTGAAATTTAATGCTGAGTGTTGACCTATTGAGATCTATACAGAAACACATGTGACGAGAAGGGTATCTTTTTGTTTTATTAAGTTTTCTCTAGTTTTGTGGTTGATAGGGAGGTAAGTGAATGCTATTTAATTTATTTTATTTCATGTGCTGGAGTTAGGTGTTGAGTTATTGTTTGTTATATTGGCTTTACCTCCGCAAGATTGTTATGTCTCCTTTAAAGATTAAGTGTCAAATCCATTTGACTTTACATTATTTCCTTAGTCAATTGTCTTTGTTGTTGTTGTTCCTTTTAAACGGGAGATGAAACTCCGGGCTCCTCATTAATTTAGAGGTGTGCTACTTGTTTTTATTTATTGTTACGGGTCTGGCTTGCTTTGTGGAGCCTAGCAAAGTTAGATAACGTAACCGATAGCTATGATTTGCTTTGTAGCCAATTGAAAAAAATTTATATTTTTTTATATAGGGGTTTATATAAAAATTATTGATATTTTTTTCAGCCAAACTAAAAGAAAAAAGACCTTCTCCAGAAGAAAACTATAATAAGAAGCACTGTGGAGGGAAAAAATGACTTTGCTAATACTAATAAGTTAGTTTTCAACTATTTATATATAAATAAAACAGCTTCTCGAACTAGAAAAATGTAGTGTGTGATTTGATTTTATCCATCATTAATTGATTGTATAGATGGATAATTGGATCACTTAGGTTGAGACCAATTTGGTCATATACTCCTGAAATTGAATTTGTGTACCCCTAATATATATTTATATATAGTTGAACTCGAATTATTAGCCCCCCTGTTTAATTTTTTCCCCAATTTCTTTTTAACTGAGAGAAGATTTTTGCAACACATTTCTAAGCATAATAGTTTTAATAACTCATTTCCAATAACTGATTTATTTTATATTTGCCATGATGGCAAGAAATAATATTTGACTAGATATTTGTTAAGACACTTCTATACAGCTTAAAGTAACATTAAATGGCTTAACTAGATTTCTTAGGTTAGCTAGGCAGGTTAGGGTAATTAGGCAAGTTATTGTATAACGATGGTTTGTTCTTTAGACTATCAAAAAAATATATAGCTTAAAGAGGCTAATAATTCTTAAAAATTTGTTTTTTTTTTATTAAAAATTTTATATATATATATATATATATATATATATATATATATATATATATATATATATATATATATATATATATATATATACACGTGTAAGTGTGTGTGAGAGAGAGAGAGAGAGAGAGAGAGAGAGAGAGAGAGAGAGAGAGAGACAGTGGTTGTGTGAATGCAAATAATTGGGTGTGGTTTATTTTCATTTCTTTACAAATGTTCACTAATTATTGTATAATATGTGCCTGCTAGGGCTTGAATATCAGCAAGGGATTGTGTAAATTGCATAATTGCATTAATTCCCGCAGGCTCTGTGTTCTAAAGCAGGATTCCTGCAAACATTTATTCACTGAGGCTAGATGAGTAAGTGAATCCATAAATCAAATCAAGTGAGTTGAAGGTGAAGTAAATGAGGTTATTAGTATGTGCGATTAATAGAGATTTTCTTTTTTGTTTTCATCAATGATCAAAAGGGACAGTAAAGACATTTACATGAAACATCTGACGCTTCTATTTAAACAGTGTTTCCACACAAATATTAATCAGCTCCACTCCACTGTTTTAGACAAAATGTGTCGTTTTTTGCATAAAGGCATCATACACGAATACATTAGATTTCTGAAAGATACTGAAGACTACAGTAATGATCAGAATTAGGACAGCAGTTATTTTAAATTCATTCATTTATTTTCCTTGCGCTTAGTCCCTTTATTCATCAGGGGTCACGGTCAACGGAATGAACCACAAACTTATTCAGCTTATGTTTTACATAGAGGATCTCCCTCCAGCTGCAACCCAGTACTGGAAAACATCCATACACACTCATTCACACACATATACACCATGGTCAATTTAGTTTATTCAATTCACCTATACCGCATGTCTTATTTTAAATTTTAATACTATTTCACAACAGTCTTTAACTATAATTTTGATACAGCCTTGGTAAACATAAAAAAAACAGCTCCCGGTAACATTTTAAATCACTCTCAGCTCCCTCTAACTATTTTTAATTAATTATTCCACTCCTCCTAACCCAATTATGCTAATGAGTAAAAAAAAACATCAGCAGATCCCATCTAGGCCTGGTCAAAAGTAAAAAACACAGTATTTACCTATGTGACGTATCTGAGAAACAAACTGTGGTTGTGACAATTTAGACTGCTAAATAATGTATGTAAAAAAACAAATGTTCTTAAAGTTACCATGAAATTAAAACAGACTATTTTTATTATGCATTATTTAGATTTAATCTACTCTAATTTATCCATGCACATTATTTATCTTTTTTAAATTCACATGTCCTTGAAATGTTTGATTAAAAAGACTTTATCACATCTCTAATGATGTGTTTAGTGGCTTGAGGGCGGGACAACCTGTCACTCAAATGAGCTCAGCCAATAACCTTAATCAGCCAACACTCAATAAACTGATGAAGGCATATCCAACTTTTTTTGTTCTTATGTGAAAATTCAATGTCATACTGACTTTAAAAGAAGAAAAAATAAACTAGAATGTGGCTTTTTCAAGAAAAAGAGGGAAAAAGACAGAAAGACCCTACAGAAAGGACAGATTTAAAAGCACAGAAATGCCCAGATAATAAAACTGATCCTGATTTACTATTTCAACTCCATTCATCATGTCCAGCAGACTGAGACCTGTTCACCCAAACTGCTGTCCATCCACAGTTCCATTAAACCCCACTGCTTGGTTATTTATGAGCGAGTAAAGGTGTTCAAAATGAAATGTTATGTCCTCAATCACTACAGTCAGTCAACAGCTACACACTCTCATTCTCAGCATGTCACTGGCTCTCCAGATAAACTACAGTTCATGAACCCTAGTGTGAACCTCCATCCTGAAGACTACCACAGCTATTACCCACACAGAGGTCCAGCTTTCGTTGACCTACCTTCCAAGGAAGCACTTGGGGAAGGTGGTGAGTTTTCGCTTGCGGTCTTTAATGAGATGGCCCTGTTTACTCATGAGGTTATAAAACTTCTCGCCTTTCTCAGAGATCATCACCCAGGTGTCCTGCTCCATGCCCAGTCTCAATGCTGGAAAAAAACAAACAAATACGAGACAGATTTCAATTTCTGAAAGATAGAATCACGCTGAAATACACAGATGTATGTCTAAAAGACCATTGATAAATGAAATCCAAAACTAAGACAAACTATTTGTCAAAACAACATTTTTGTTAATGGAAAAAAAAAATCACAATAAAGGAAAACTAAAACTAAATGAAACCAATAACAAGCACTGAAAACTAACTGAAATAAAATTATAAACATCAAAATAACAATAAATATATATTTTTTTTAATTCATAAGCACATTCTGTTATGGAAAATTGGATCTACGGCTGTTCAGAGAAGTACCTTTAGAAGACGCTTTCACAGAAACATAAATATTTTCCATGCATTTTATATTTTCAAGTTTTGTAAAAAATTAACTACATAGACAGTATGTTCTTTAAAGGAGATCTTTTTTACCCCTTTTACAAGATATAAAATAAGCCTACGGTGTCTCCAGAACGTGTCTGTAAGGTTTTATCTCAAAATACCCATCAGATAATGTATTATAGCTTCCAGAATCTGCAAATTTTGGTATCTGAATACATTGTAAATGTTTTTGTTGCCTGTCGCTTTAAATCCAAGTGAGCTGCTTCTCCCTGCCCACCGCTCCCACATGCATGTGTGCTTCTCATCATGCTTTAGGTCAGATCAACAGCACAGAGACAGACAAGGAAGAAGCTAAAACATCAAAGAAGTTTATTTGATGTATTTGTGGTGGAGTTTATTCAAGCCTTTCTGAAATGATGAGTCACACACAAATGCAGTTTACAGTACACACGCGTATGAGCGTTTACTGACACCATGCAGCTGGGGTGATTATAGTGGTTAGGAATTAGATAGCAATTTTACTGTCTTTATTACAAACAGGCTCTGTTTTAAAAACGTATCAAACTTGTGAAACTTATAAAAATCACAGAGAGTTTGTAACAAATATTTTAATTCCAGCTTCTTTGCAAAAAATGTTCTGTGGACATGTGTATACATGTTATCATAGAAACATAGCACCTGTCAATCAATTCGGTGGGCAGGGAAAACCGCACTCCTATGTCACGTTGCTGTGGGCTTCAAAATCACTGGTATTTGGATCCTATTTTAACATCAGGAATTTTTTTAAAAGAGACTTGTGTTGTGTACAGACAGTTTTGTCCTAACAGCTTACAAAAGTTGATTTTCATGATAGGTGGCCTTTAATATGAAGACATTTGTCTAAATTTATAATTTTTCTTAAATTTTATTAATGTAATTGTTATGGCTTTGAATTCAATGTTTGTTAAAACAATCATTTTAATTTTATTATTAGGAGATTTGCACAAGAGTTAAAGTAAGCATAATGCAAACTTTGCTCTAGTTGACACTGGACATATTTGTTAACTCTGTTAAACTAGAATTTTTTAGTAAACTAAAACTAACAAAACCATTAATGAAATGAACTGAAACAAAACTAAAATAGGCAAATATTTAAATATTCCTAAAATAATATTATAATAAAATTATAGTTTTTATTATAGTTTTATTTTAGGAATTTTTAAATATTTGCCTATTTTAGTTTAGTTTTAGTTCATTTCATTAATGGTTTTGTTAGTAACCTTAAATGTGCTTCATTTTTTAACTAGATTAGTATCACGTCTTTACATTGTTTTCTAAATGTTGCTAAGTTATGCTGACAGACATCGAATGGAGGTGCCAGTGTGCGTGTCATCATAGAAAACAAAGTTTAGAATTTTAACAGAGTACGATGGGCTTTAAGGAGCATTTCTCAGCTAGCCATCTGTTCAAAGCGCATCAGAACACAAAATGCCGGATAAACAGATTGGATCTTATCTGAGATATAACTTATAGCTTATTCAAAAGACATAAGGTCTGTTTAAATATATCTTTTGTTAGTTTGACGTGTATATTGTGAAATGTGCTGCGCATGTTTGTGATGAGGCAACAAACACAAGTAAAAAAATTTAATGCACGTTCATGCATCGTAATATCACTCAGCTCTTGCTGCGATTTGTGTGGGAGAAAGGAGACTTTACATACTTTACAAAACTCATCTGTTTATCCAGAGGTTGATATTAATTCCTGGCTTTTCATTTAGCTCTAAATAATAATGTTGCCCTCAACTGTATGTTAATTTTAAATACTAAAATGTAATTCTTCAAATAACAATCATAATATTCAGTCCATTGATGACCTTGTAAAATCCATTGGTTCTTAAAAAAATAAAAAAAATAAAAAAAAAGTTTCTCAAAGCACAGCAGTAAAAAGTTCCAGAAGTTTCGAGAAAAGCTATCACAAAAATTTGTTCTTTTAAGCTGCAAATATAAAATAAAGACCCTGCAAAGTTACGTAGGTAGGGACTGATAATTAATATAATAAAACTAGAATGTTTTGTTGAAAATCATATTAATTTTTAATTTGATTGATTTTTAAAATATTGTTTAGATGTTAATCATTCAATAGTTAATCTAATTCGACAATAGTTTTATCAAATATTTGTATTAAATGGTAAAACCAAATCCATCTTATTTTATGTTGTGAAATGGACGTATGGTATTTTGTAAAACATATTACATATTATTTTCTAGTTTATAACATAATAACACACAAAATCACATAACATAACATAACATAACATAACACAACAAAACAAGACATGACACGACACGACACGACACGACACGACACGACACGACACGACACGACATACTGTAACATGACATGACATGACATAACATCTATTACATTTCAGTTTTGTACACTAAAAAGTATCCATAACATCCTAATTTAAGACTTCTGTCTTACTTAAACATCTGTTAATTAAAATAAACATTTGTTAATTTATAAAATCCATATTTTGTGATTTACAAGTTTTCCGTTTATTTACAATTGTGAATTGCATTATGGGACCTTGATTTCTGCTCTGTCGACTTTTGATGTTAAAAACTCAACTCAGTTTAACAAAGTGACTTTTATTGACATTTTAGTAGTTTAAAATAACATAAAAATAATATATAGAAAAAACATATACTGGCAGTTTATTACCATAATATACAATAATATTTGTACCATAATATACAATACCAATCCAGACAATATATCACTTTAATGTTAATAAAAGTCACTTTTTCAAACTTTTCAAAGTTAAAAGTGGTTGGAAGAAAGATCAAGGCCCCATAATGCAATTCAAATGCAGAAATAAAAAAAAACATGAATCACAAACTACAGAAAACTGCTGATTTATGGATATTTGTACAGTGTACTTAACTTCTTATATACAGTATATGTTTTATATGCCTCATCATCAGGTATAATCCCATCACTACTTACTTTTCCGTCGCTCTCTCTCTTTTAAGATGGCCTCCAGCCACTCCTGCTTCTCCTCCGGCGTCTTTGCCATGCAGACGAACCACTTGTTCTTAGCTGTGTTGTGGATCTTCCAGCCGTTGTTCACAATGTTGCCGCTGCTGTGGAAATCAGCTGAAGAAAAACATGACAAATAATCAATGTCTGCCAGTTAGAGACGCCTTTATACCCTCCTAAGGCCACTTCCTCGGATTTTCCAAAACATATTTTCTTTTGTTTGTGTGGCCCGTTTTGTTCTCTGTCTCACATTCTTGCCTTCTTCCCTCCACATTTGTATGCCAGGCTATCTGTCAAAAGCGGCCCAGATGACAAAATGGATGTTCTCGGCCATAAACAAAGCAGTGTGAACAGCCCATGAGAGCAGTAAAGTTCAGAGCAAATGAAACATTCCCACATGAAAAAGGGGAATAAACAAAATGGCCCATGAATGAAATGGATCACAGGCAGCAGGCGCTGAATCGATCGCTCTAATTACAAGGCCGTGAGGAATCGACATGTTATTTGAACAGTGTTGAAGAACAGGCAGAAATTAAAGCCCATCTTGAAGCGCTGATTGCATCAATGTCTCGGAGGAACAAACTCCTTTAGAACTTCGCAGCAAGTTTAAATGATACTTTCTGTGGTGGATTCTTAATCGCTTTCATGCATTGTTGTTGTTTTTTAAGAGGATAAGACTTCTCTGGTTTGTTTCAAAGGTTTTGAAAGGAAAATGGACAAGATTCAGAATTTTGTGCTTAAAATAAACTATAAATAATGTATAAATAATGTAACTAATGTAACCCAAACATAAAATAATTGTAATAATATAGTAACATTATTAATGATACATCAGCTATAACATGTAGTATATACACACCTGACAAATGTCTTGTCGCCTATCTAATTATATATAATAACTTGACTTCTAGTTAATTATTTGGTATCAGAATTGGCTTATGTGAAAGGCAAAGGCCTCTAGATTATGCTTTTTTACCAAAATAAAACATGATCATGCCTTAAATGTTTAATTAGGACAGGAAGGTCTGACTTTGCTTAGACAAAAGTCTTGTCACTAAGCAGAAAATAATATAAAGTCATGGTGCAGTGGAAAAAGAATTAATATTGTGTATGAGTCCCATGAGCTTGGAGGACTGCATCCATACATCTCTGCAATGACTCAAATCACTCATTAATAAAGTCATCTGGAACGGCAAAGAAAGCGTTCGTGCAGGACTCCCAGTGTTCATCAAGATTCTCTGGATTCATCCTCAATGCCTCCTCCTTCATCTTACCCCATTCATGCTCAATAATGTTCATGTCTGGTGACTGGGCTGGCCAATACTGGAGCACTTTGACCTTTTTTGCTTTCAGGAACTTAGATGTGGAGGCTGAAGTATGAGAAGGAATGTTATCCTGCTGAAGAATTTGCCCTCTCCTGTGGTTTGTAATGTAATGGGCAGCACAAATGTCTTGATTCCTGAGAATGATGATGTTGCATCCACTCTGCAGATCTCTCACAGGCCCCCATACTAAATGTAACCCCAAACCATGATTTTTCCTTCATCAAACCTGACTGATTTCTGTGAGAATCTTGGGTTCATTCGGGTTCCAATAGGTCTTCTGCAGTATTTGTGATGATTGGACTACCTACTACTTTTCCAAATGTTTGACTAGAAGTCAAGTTATTATTTGTTGCTCTTACAACTGGGATCAAAGACAATACTTTTGTCAGGTAGTGTATAACATATGATTAAAAAATGGTTGTTTTAAAAATATTAATACTCAATTATTACATGCTAGTGCCAATAAGGGAACGTTTTGTTGGCATTTTTACCCAATGTCCCCCATAGAATTGGTTATTTAAATATACTAAATTTACCAAGATAACAATGAATTAATAATAATAATAATAATAATAATAATAATTATTATTATTATTATTATTATTATTATTGTTATTATTATTATTATTATAATAATAACAAAATAAAATAATAAAACTATGTATTCTGCTAATAAATAAATGTAGCATAAGCAACTAAATATATTCTTTGATTATAAATGTGTTTGTTTTTAAATTATTCATCATATAATCATAATAGTATTAATTGATTAATTTATTTCACATTATAACTTGTTAAAATCATCTGACTTTGTCTTTTTTATTTTTACTTTTTTACTTATAATTTTGACTTAAGTAGGTCATAATTTCAACTTTCTTTCGCATAATTCGGACTTAATTTCAACTAAGCATGTTATAATTTCAACTTTGTAAGCCAATATTTTGAGTAGGCCATAAGTTAAAAATTTTGAATTATTTAGACTTTTTATGCCTGTTTCTTTTTTCTAATATGGAAGAAATAAAATGTGAAATAGGTCACAAATAAAATATTTTCATACATTTTTACATTTGACTTTAATCGCAAAAACCAATAAGCCTCAGTTTAGTTGTACAGGTGTTTTTGTTGTTGTTATTTTTTGGTGTTGTTCAAAATCATTCCGCCACAGTTCAGTCAGTTCAGTTCAGCTTAATACAATCAGATTTTAGTTCACAGAACCGTTTATCTATTCAGTACAATGCACTAATATTTGAGTGAAGTAACATTATTTTGTTCATTCCAGCTGTTCGGTTTAACATTGGTGCTTTAACAGTGTTGTAAATACACTACCGGTCAAAAATTTTTTTTAAAGAAATTTTAAATAACTGCTTTCTTTTTGAAGACTGGAGTAATGATGCTGAAAATTCATCATTAAAATCACTGGAATAAATTATTAAATTAAATGATAAACTACTTTTGATATTTGACTTTTGATTATTTTATAGAGCAATAACATTTCACAATTTTACTGTATTTTTTGATTAAATAAATTCAGCCTTGGTGAGCAGGATAGGCTTTTTAAAAAACATTTTAAAATACTACTGACCCCAAATTTTTCACCGGTAGTGTACATGAATATGAATGAACACATAAAATATAAAAACCTGCTGCATTTCATTGTGTATATCATTGCATTTTTTTCTATAGATGCTCAAAACCCCTTTATTTAAATAATGATTGCATCTGGCGACGGTGCGCGGTGGTGCAGTGGGTAACACGTTCGCCTCACAGCAAGAAGGTCGCTGATTCGAGCCTCGGCTAGGTCAGTTGGCGTTTCTGTGTGGAGTTTGCATGTTCTCCCCTTGTTCGCGTGGGTTTCCTCCGGGAGCTCTGGTTTCCCCACAAGTCCAAAGACATGTGGTATAGGCTAAATTGGCCGTAGTGTATGTGTGAATGAGTGTGTATGGGTGTTTCCCAGTGATAGGTTGTGGCCGGAAGGGCATCCGCTGCGTAAAACTTGTGCTGGATAAGTTGGAGGTTCATTCCGTTGTGGTGACCCCGGATCAATAAAGGGACCAAGCCGAAAAGAAAAATGAATGAATGAATGCATCTGTGGCAAGATCTGACACTGTAACACCCTGAAAACCAAATGCAAAAAACACCTCAGCAAAAAACTAAATAAATAAATAAGGTGAGATGTGTTGATCAGTTTCTTTTCTCATGCATTAGAATCAGGCCAATCTTTTGCTCTATAATCAGTCAATCTGGGCGCCTGTGTTTCTTTCCCCCGTGAAAGCCTGTTGTGTTGCAATGATTACGCCTCTCTGTTCAGCGCAGGAATCAAGCAAATTACAGACATCCATCTGGACGAGCACTTGTGTGATAACAAGCCCACAGGCAGAGTCCTCTCTGATTCAACTGAATCAATTTCCAAATTGCTTTCAACTCGCATTTCAAGCACCATCCGTTTCCAACCCGTTTCATTAGCGCTGGCATTTTATTATTATTTTTTTTCTAATTCATTGTAATCAGGGGATCAGAAATAAACTTTACCATTGAGGGTTGATGTTTGCCTCTAGGAATTGATTTCCAGGAGTCTTTTTATATTGGTTGCAGTTACCATATTATTTCTAATCTGTCTGAGTCAAATACTTTTAGCAAATAGATTCAATCAATCAGTAGACAAACCGGGCTAAACTGAGTTTCTCGTGTTTCTTGGTTCTTAAGAGCGTTATACATGAAAATTTGCGAATGTTTGTTGCAACTCAACGTGCATTTCCCAAAAAGACATGTGATATAATCCCGCAACAACACTTTATATGTGCTAGGAGTTGCAGGTCCATTTTAAGTGCTGAGATATAAACTTATACGGATTTGTATCCTAAACATGTAAGCCAATAATCGTCATCTCTTGTGGATTAGCAATGGCTAACAGAAAAAGGTTAAGGTTAAAGAACAAAGTGCTGTCAATAAAAAATATCCAATACATAGATTAGTTTCGTGCATGTCCGTGCAAGTCATTGACAGATTGTTGTTGTTGTTTGTTTATCCCTATTTTCGTATTGTTTTACAGTCTTTCAAGTATGTTTCTTTTTATTTAAATTCCAATCATTTTTGTTAGTCACCTAATTTAGATTTGTATTTAAATTTTGATTTGTTTTGTGCATGCCCTTTTTATTATTTTATTCATAAATTCATAAAAAAAGAGTAATTGAGTGTCCAGAATAATGTACAAAGCGAATTATAAAATTATAATTTGGTATATTCAAATACCAATTCACATATAAAAATATGTCATATATGCAACGTGTGTTTCAAAATCTTGCAAAAAATTGCCGTTTTCAACCATTGCAATTACAAATATAGGCTTCATATATGTTCAAATATATTAACTACACCTTTATATGTTTAATTATTGTCATGCGGGGAAAATAAGTATTGAACACGTCACCATTTTTCTCAGAAAACATATTTCTAAAGCTGTTGACTTGAAATTTTCCCCGGATGTTGGTAACAACCAAAGAAAACAAAACGAATTAGTTTACAAATAAAGTTATATGTAATAAAATGAAATGATGCAGGTAAAAAGTATTGAACACATGAAGAAAGGGAGGTGTAGAATGGTAGTGAAAGCCCAAACAGCAGCTGAAATCTCTCAGTAGTTCTTCAGCCACGCTCTGCCCTTCATCATTGTAAATGAATATCAGCTGCTTCAGTACAACATTTACATTATCAGGATGATGAAGATGAAACCAGGGTGAACAATTCAAGACAATGACACAAAACACAGCCAAAGAATCTCTCAAATTCTTTCAGAGAAAGAAAATCAAGCTGTAGAATGGCCCAGCCAATCACCTGACTTGATTCCAATTTAAAATACAAAATAAAGATCAGATGTGATAGACGAAACCCACAGAACCTTCAAGATTTTTACACTCTGTTGAAGTCACACCTAAGCAATTCATGTGACTTCATTTTCCATATGAGAATAGTCTTTAAGCTGCCTTCACCAAAAAAGCCTTTTATATAAAGTATTAAATACATTTCAGTAGTTCAGTACTTTCTTCTTGTTTCATTTCATTGTTATTACACATAACTAACTTATCAGATTTTTGTTTTGTTTTGTTTTGTTTTGTTTTGTTTTGTTTTGTTTTGTTTTGTTTTGTTTTGTTTTGTTTTGTTTTGTTGTTTTGTTTTGTTTTGTTTTGTTTTGTTTTTGTTGTTTTGTTGTTTTGTTTTGTTTTGTTTTGTTTTGTTTTGTTTTGTTTTGTTTTGTTTTGTTTTGTTTTGTTTTGTTTTGTTTTGTTGTTTTGTTTTGTTTTTGTTGTTTTGTTTTGTTTTGTTTTGTTTTGTTTTGTTTTGTTTTGTTTTGTTTTGTTTTGTTTTGTTTTGTTTTGTTTTGTTTTGTTTTGTTTTGTTTTGTTTTGTTGTTTGTATTGTTCAACTCCATGTCAACAGCTCCTTTAGAAATTTTATTCCTATGAAAAAAAAACATGACGTGTTCAATACTTATATTCTCCAATGTATGCAATTTTTGTATGGCACTGCACTTAAATACAGTTACAGCAGCAATCTGCCATTTGTCCTTATAACTTTGTACTTTTACGATGCCCGTAGGCAATGCCAATCCGCCCTAAGCGTGGACTATGCAACATTTGGCCCCATCCCATGTAATAATTCAGACAATTGATGTAATAATTTTCAGTCAAGATGTCAATTCTTTTCTCATTATTTTGACTTTTTGAGTAATAATTTTTAAACAACTTCTGTCATATATGATATTTAAAGTCATTATTTAGAGTAATTCATAACTTTTAAAATTATAATTATGAATTATGCCATAATTTGTTGAAGGCAAAATTTAAAATTAGCCTTCCTGCTAAAGTTTAAATATTTAAAAAATATTTCCCAAGTGCTGTTTAATGGAGAGAAGATTTTTTCAACACATTTTTAAACATAATAGTTTTAATGACCAATTTCTAATAATATGATACATTTTGTCTTTGCCATGATGACAGTACATAATACTTTTCTTGTTATTTTACAAACTAGCAGTACCCGTATAGCCTCAACTAGGGTAATTAGGTTAACAAGGCATGTAAGGTTAATATATATATATATATATATATATATATATATATATATATATATATATATATATATATATATATATATATATATATATTAACCTTACATGCCTTATATATACATATATATATTGGTGATTTTGGCGTCATTTTACCCACAAACCCCTGTTAATTTCTGACTACAAATTTCTTTAAATCAAACAAATGAAATGCAAATCAAACAGAAACGCTCCATCAACCTAACAGCTTTCATTATACGCAAATAATAGTCTTCGTCTGGGTTTTACACAGAGTCATTGGGGAGAATGGGAAAACACCCACAAGCGAAATGCAGCGGCGTTGACTTTGTTTAGATTTCTTGGACTGAAAGCCATCCATCTCCAGAGGAGCCAGATATTAGGTCCGCCAGGGAGCAAATGATTGCCTCTACAAATATAACTGATAATCAGGGCTTCTACTTCGCCAAAACACACTCATCTCAAGAGTTCATCCAGTCACCGGGCTCCAAGCGTTTGTCATCCTGCCCAGAACATGCCATTTTTCTAACCTTTAGCTGCTAAAGTAGTTAAATGCTCACCCCACACACTCTGAAACAGTGGATTTGTGGAAATGAAAGCTATAGGGTTTAAGACTCGGTTATTTTAAAAGAAATCAATGAATTTCCAATAAAAACGATTGTGTCTGATGTGATGTCCTTAACAGTTCCAGCCAGGATATAAAAAAGAACTAACATTCTTTATTTTGTATTCTGTAGAATTAATGTCAGGGTGAAAGATTGGAGTAATTATAATAAGCCAAAACTAAACACACACACACACATTTCTACTACTTGATTTAATAAATGTTAAATAAAAGAAATTAACATATAGTTGCTAATATCTCATTATAACTTAAAGTAAATTAACTACATTTACATTTACATTTAGTCATTTAGCAGATGCTTTTATCCAAAGCGACTTACAAATGAGGACAAGGAAGCAATTCACACAACTATAAGAGCAGCAGTGAACAAGTGCTATAGACAAGTTTCAGGTGTGTAAAGTCTAAGAAGCAAAGCACTAGTAAAAAAATTTTTATTTTTTTTTTTATTTATTTATTTTTTTTTTATGAGAGAGAGAGAGAGAGAGAGAGAGAGAGAGACAGAGAGGGCACAGTTAGTGGTATAGCCAGAGAGGCAGTTGCAGATTAGGAAGGAAAGTGGAGACTAAACAGTTGCGTTTTTAGTCGTTTCTTGAAGACAGCAAGTGACTCTGCTGTTCTGATGTAGTTAGGGAAAAAAAGTTTTTTTTTTTTGTTTATTTTAATTGTACATTGTTCATTTAAATTGTACAAAGTAAATTTAAATTAATTTAAATAAAACAATTTATTTATATAAAATATTTATAATAAAATAAATCAATTATCCATTTTTATTGTATATGTTTATCGTGCATTTAAAATTAAATTTTAAAAATAAAAATAATTTTACACTTTTGTGTATATTATATTTAAAATAAAATAAAATAAATTAATATTGATACATTTTTTAAATTGTGTATTTTATGCATTTATGAAATTAAATTAAGTTAAGTTAAGTTAAGTTAAGTTAAGTTAAGTTAAGTTAAGTTAAGTTAAGTTAAGTTAAGTTAAGTTAAGTTAAATTAAATTAAATTTCAAAATAATAATAAAAAATAATAAAATAACAAAATAAAATAAATACAATAAATAAAATTGATAATTTGTTTATTGTGTATTTTAATTATGCATTTAAAATAAAATAAAATAAAATAAAATAAAATAAAATAAAATAAAATAAAATAAAATAAAATATTAAATTAAATTAAATTAAATTAAATTAAATTAAATTAAATTAAATTAAATTAAATTAAATTAAATTAATTTCAAGGAGAATTTATATAGCGATTGGCAACACAGTGATCTCTGTGAAAAAAACACACACCTGTCCCGTCATCCACATTCTCCACCTCCATCACCTCAGTGTTGATTCTGCCTCTGAACATGTAGCGGGGGCCCTCAGTGGCTGCTTTACTGTTCTTTAAGCGCCTGCACGAGAGAAGCGGCACTTTCAGCTCTTCTGTTCTCTCATTAAACAGCAAACCCAGCAGTGATTTGACAGATAAAGTGAAGGCTCACCTGTTTTTCTTCTTACAGTAAACCAGCAGGTTGTCAAAAAGGAAGAAGATTCGTTCTTGGATGTTTCCCGCTGAGATCTTCAGCAGAACGCCCTGCATGAGCATCTCTGTACAGCTGTCTGTGATGTTGGAGCCCTGAGAGAGCAAAACACACACAAACATTGAATACTAACTTTAAAATTGAACAAGAAAACCAATGTATTAACCTTCGATTATTTACCACTGGGTTATTACCTATCTATTATTAAGGCTTTCACACCTGTAGATTAATTGTTTTGTTTTAAAACTGGGATTAAAATTGTAACAATGTTGCTTTTTGTTCTTGGAGTGGTTCGCTTTTACACTACAAAGTTTCTAAACGAACCAAAATAGTTAAAACAAGTCACATGTGAGTAAACTCTTCTTACATTCGTCAGAGCTCCACGGTTTATTTTTCAGAGTCCCACAGATTCCACTCAGCTGTCACACATCATTATTTTAATTTATGACAAAGAGCAATACACATTATTAGCAAAAAGGAGAGCTTTAGTTTTGAAGGGTGACACATACAGACTGTAGGGACTGTAAATATTTGGACATTAACAAAATTCTAACATTTAATATAGCTCTATACACCAACACAATTGATTTTAAATGACACGAACAAGATGTGTTTAAACTGCAGACTGTCAGCTTTACTTTGAGGGTATTTAAATCAGGTGAACGGTGTAGGAATTACAACAGTTTGCATATGTGCTTCCCACTTGTTAAGTGTCCAAAAGTAATTGGACAATTGCCTTCTAAACTGTTCCATGGCCAGGAGTGTGTTATTCCCTCATTATCCCAATTACAATGAGCAGATGAGCGGACCTAACTGTAAATCAGAGAGGTAAGACTTTCTCATACCCGTATTTCAGTTGCCAAGGGTTGTAAAAATCTATTGAATCTATAAATCTTTTACCCTTCATTTTTATAACATTTAATTAGTTATTTTAAGATGAGAATGAGACATTTAATAACTTTTGTTTTTATTAATACATATGAGCTTAAAAAACGTTGGCTAATTATGTACTATAGGCTTTACATTATAGAAAGAAATAACAGATGAACCGAAACTGCAGTCAGATCATGAAGCAGATGAATATTGATGTTTCTTTCGAGTTGTCAGTGCAGAAATTAACAAAACAATAGGCCATATACAAAATAATATAAGATTAAAATATGGAAAAATTATGGTAATTACGGATAAACCTGCCTTGATCTAACAAAAAAATGTAACTATTTTGCGTTTTGTGAGTTTAGATGCTAATTCGTACGAATTCTTACAGTTCAGTTGTACAAAACTGTACGATTTTAAAAAGGAGGTGTGGCACCCAACCCTGCCCCTAAACCCAAATGTCATAAGGGGATGAGAAAATTGTAAATTGTACAAATGAGATTGAATGAATTCATACATATTAACCACTAAATCAAAAAGTTACCAATTGCCGTGAGATAATTGAGCACAGTTGAATAAACAGCACTCAGTGATCGTTCAGCATGCTTTCCCTTTCGTATTCGACATATAATGCACATTTACCGGTAGGAATGATATCCCGCCCTACTTATAATTATCTCTGCATATAGCCATATGGGTTACATAACCATAATACACTGTGATATAGGCTGGTATGTTAGTTCATTGGATCGTATTACTTTCTCGCAACAATCGAACAACTCCAGAGATTGTTTCAACTAAGCCAAGTCTATTGGGCCTGCTCAGGCAATCTTGGAGCGATTGCGGTGTTCACATATAAGGCCCGTAGCCAGGGGGGGGGGTTCGGGTGGTTCGAAAGACCAACCCCTCACTGACAAAGATCCAGAATTTGTCCCATACATGAGCTCATTTGTCCTATTTTGACAGCTGCCATCACAAATAGTGAAAATAATCCATTTAAAAAACATCAAATTAAAATGAATTTAAATACAATTGCTATCCGTGAATTTTTAAATGTACTTTTTTTTACAAGTGAGGCTACAAAAATTGTGAAACTCTACAATATTGATATTGTTATTATTTATTATTATTATTCAAATGACCAAATTCTCACTGAGGAATTTAAAATGTACTAACCAATTTGCTATTTGTAATTTGCCTAATAAATGACAATAGGCTTGTTTTTAATTTAAAATGGATTCTTTAAAAAAAAATACATCATGTAATAAACTTCGATTTTAAATTTAACTATTTTTTTCATATTTCTTTATTCTAAAAATAGGAAACATTTTTGGTACATCAAAAAGTGTGGTTATGATGACCATCCGACAAGCTAATCCAGCTTACAATAGTGCTAAAATGTATTTAAATCTCACAATTAAATATAAAATGAGGAGCATATCTGCAAAAGTTCCACTTTTTGAGAAAAAAGAACCACCCGTTTCACAAAGCTGGCTATGTGTCTGCATATGCCCAAATGAACCACACTGACGAGGCAAACATGCCAGGTTCTGAAACAAATTACTTAATGGACTTCATGATAATTATGATGACTCTCCATAGGCATAATACATGTAATATGGTAAAAAGCACTTATTAAATGACCTTACCCTAACCCTAAACTCAACCCTTCAAGGAAACCTGAGGCAAAATTTGAATGTCAAAAGACCCCATTTAGTATGATTTTTAAGCATTTTAAATTACGAGGACACACATTAAAGAACCTAATTAAAAGTGTAATACCTAGGTCATACCCATGTCACTATGCAATTTTCTGTCCTTGTAAAACAAGCTCAAAGTATTTTAGATTCCATTAAAACAGTTTTAGAGTTGTATACTTCTGATGGTATTGACAAAAATTCAGTAAATACTATATAACAAAATGAAAACAAACTTAAGACTACAAATCTAATGTCAGATCTTTTACTTCCTTGTCCTGTCAAAGTCTTTGTTTCCTGAATATGAAAGTAAATGGCAAAAGGCCAGAAATGTAGCACAAAAGGCCAAAACTGATTTGGGAACTGCTTCCAAAAGGTCACTCTGCACTTCATAAAAGCAGTTTTGGAAGAGTCACTGCGCTCAGAACAGCAAGTAACACCAAACGGCGCACATAAATGTTCATTGCCATCCTCTGAGAAACATTGTGACAGTTCTGCCCGCACAAACCAAATGTATATGATTTCTCGCCTACATGAAGGGTGTGACATCTCAAGATATGTGTCACAGGCAAGAAAAAAATCTTGTAGATCTTAAAAAGAAAATTCAGTCAACATCATTTTCAAAACCCAAGTCTGTCTTTTATAAAACATTCCACTATATTTCCCTTGTAAAAATCTGACCGCCTGTTTTTCATTCTGTGGTATGTTTTTACAATGGTTGATGTGGACAGAGAAACCTGGCTAAGATCATTTCAACACGCACCCTGCACACTAAAACAACACAGCCTTTGTTTAGCAAAATGTCTTTTTAAAATACAAGGACATGTGGGATCAAATGCCAAAAAACGTCTGCTTATTTGTTTAAAAATAGGCACGATAATTGTGGTTTAATCTCTAAACATGCAAGACTCAAAGTGCTTACAAATACATAAATATGTGATGGCTCGGTGACTCACTAAGCAGATGGATAAACAGATTCAAAGCATAAACGCAGTCTACTGTATCGCCATCTACAAAAATAACCCGATTGGAGCAGTATTGTGAAGTATTCATACAATCTCTTTAATCAAAAGTGCAATGATATGGGAAGATTTCTGCGTACAGTACATTCAGCAGAGAGTCGTTTATGGTTAACACGTTAACCACAACCGTTAGCTCAGTCTAGTGCCATCATGCCAGAAATGACTCACACCTACCACAGCGTCCCATCAACACCAAAAAACATCATTAGTAACACCACCCACACTCATAAAAACACAGATGTTGGAACAGAAAATATACACTCACTTAACACTCTTTACCTGTTCACCTATCTCATGACAGTAATTTAATGCATTTCGACATGCATAAGATGGTCTTCTAAAATCCCAAGCAAATATTAAAATGAGTGAGTGGTCTTTACAAACCACGTGTAGAAAATACACTCCTTTATCTTTTATCTCTTTGACATTTTAAACACGCACAAAAAATTCAGTACATAAATCACTTTGGACAAAATGACTAAATGTAAATGTAAAATGGGGAAGAAGAGTGATTTAAATTCCAGAAAGGCTGGTCTGAGCTCTTCAAAACCTGCTGATCTTTGGGTTTTTACACACAACCATCTCTAGGGTTCACAGAGAATGATTGTAAGGAGAAATGCCTTGTTGAAGAGGTCGAAGGAGATTGACAGGAGTTGAGTTGATAGAAAGGCAACAGTAACTTTAATAACCACTTTACAGCTGGGATTAAGGACGTCTCTTACTTACTCATCTTCATTCTCTGTGGGACATAATCCTGTACCACCGTTCTACTGCAGGGCTCTCATTTATTAACACTGCATACGCACAAAATCTTTGCTTACACCAGATTTCACGCTTACGTTTAGATTTACTAACAATGAAATTAACGTGAGAACGTGCGTTGGTCCACGCCAACTTCATGTCTGGCGTACGTTTATTTCTTGTGTTTGTTTTATTTCTATTGGCGATTCCTAGAGGCAATTATGTTAAATTGCTCGCAACAAAGTCTCGCACCAAACAAGTGTAGACAGTGATAAAACTGCATAAAACGGCTGGTTAGCTATGTTTATATATATATATATATATATATATATATATATATATATATATATATATATATATATATATATATATATATTTATATATATATATATATATATATATATATATATATATATATATATATATATATATATATATATATATATATATATATATACCTGGTGACACAGTAATGGCTCGCAAACTGCTGTTACACCTAAAAACATGTTCTTAATTCCTTATTCCCACGGCGGCGCCACACGTGGCTGTAATGGTCATTTTGAAGTGTCACCTACTATATATATATATATATATATATATATATATATATATATATATATATATATATATATATATATATATATATATACAAAGGGACAGGATGCGATCGAACAGAAATATACAGTCGCTGTAAATACCATGCTACTTGTAAGTGAAGATGAAATAATGAATCAAATCAAAAGAAAATGAATGAATGATTGATTAAACATAAATAAAGCAGTGTTTCAGACTAAATAATGTAATGTGATGGACACTGAAAACGGAGATGTAGATCCAAATGCAGGTTAATTAACAAGAATGGTCAGGCAAGCCACGATCAACACAAGGACAAACAGATGTACACAGAAAATTCAGGGTCGTGGTCAGTAAACAGGCAGATGGTCAAAGAGGAAGGTAGCAGACAGAAATAGACTGGTAATAGGTAAGGGTCTAACAAAGCAAGGCAAGGAAAGGCAAACGCGTTGTAACGTTCACAATACAGTTAAACAATAATCAGCAACGTGTGTGAAACAGGAGGGTTTAAATAGTCCAAGTAAATCAATGATCCTAAGTCTCAGCTATGTGTGTGTGTACAAATGACTGTCAGCTGTGGCAGGAGTGACTGGCGCAAAGACTTCTGGGATTTGCAGTTCTGTAGGAAGTGACTTCCAATAGAGAAAACCCCACTGGCGATTGCAACAGACTACAGGAAGTAATTGCTAGCAGAGACAACATCAATGGCAATCACAACAAATACAGAGAGAGATGTACAGTGTTTGTTGATTTAAAGTGATAGGACTATATTTCATTGGAACTTATAACTAATAATGATTGTAATGCAATAATGTGCACCTTTTGTAAAGCTGCTTTGAAACAATAATTATTGTAAAAAGCGCTATACAAATAAACTTGAATTGAAATGTAATGTAATTGAACAGTGAGTGGTGCCAATTAACTATAATATAATATATAGTAAAATAACATAATATATTTATAATAGTAAAAAAAATAAAATAAAAGCAAGACACGCAGTACATCAGACTTTTGCACTAGATGTTCTTAAGTCAAACATTAGGTTAATTAAGCAAAAGAGAACATTCATTTAGGTATAATTTAAACTACTGTAGTCACTCTATTAATTCATGTCCTCATAGACTTCTACATCCTGAGTAGAAGTCGAGTTCAACTTCACCATGTCTGGGTCTTTTATTTCACCTCTTTCTATCTTTCCACCAAGCACCCTGCTCACATAAAACCTCAGCGGACAGGACGGGACGGGTCTGTTACATAAACCCTAAGCACAGAACCCACACTGCCCGCACAATCACTGCCATTGTTACCCTTGGCCGACAGCCCTATGCCCAGTCACACATTATTAAGGGTGAGGTCTAGAAAATAAATGAGTTTCGAACTGCAGTCGATGGTACCTGCTGGTTATTTGATGGGTCATGGGGGTTAAACAAGTCTGCACGTTGGATGTAGTATGTGGTTCGTTTATAGATGCCTTGTGAAAGTATTTCTGCTCTAATCAGCCATCTAAATATGAATAATGGCGGAGTTAATCTTGTGCTATGGTCAAGCGGCCGCTACCGTACAAAGTGGGTCTAATTAAAGGCATTGATGCAAAAAGCAGACAGCGCTGGCGGAGTTTAAAGAGCACTCATCTGAGCTGGTGGGTGGAGGGAGGCTGAAAGAACGAACAGACAAAAGCATCCAGTTCAATTAGGTCTTAAGATTTTAGGCTTTCAATCGTTTGCATCAAAGTCGAAATTAAGAATAGGGTTCTGTGGGTTGGTAATGGTGCTTCTTGTCTTATGACGTCAAAGTAATCCAGGTGAAGGAGTTAGCTATATTTACACTATTATTCAGTTTGTTTTCATCCAGTGAGGATAAATTTAATAGATCAGATGTGAATGTAAAGATGATGAACACATCTATTAAAAAACTATTACAAATTAGTGACTATATTAAGCTGCACAACTGTGGACAACTGCAAATAAAATCACAGTATACAGTTGAAGTCAGAATTATTTGCCCCCCTTTGAATTTTTTTCTCTTTTTTAAATATTTCCCAAAATTATGTTTAACAGAGCAAGGAAATTTTCACAGTATGCCTGAGAATATTTAGTTATTTGTGTTATTTGTTTTATTTCGGCTAGAATAAAAGCAGTTTTCAATTTTTTAAACATAATTTTAAGGACATAATTATTAGCCCCTTTAAGCTATACAATTTTTTGAGTCTACAGAACAAACCATCGTTATACAATAACTTGCCTAATTACCCTACCTGCCTAGTTACCCTAATTAACCTAGTTAAGCCTTTAAATGTCACTTTAAGCTGTATAGAAGTGTCTGGAAAAATATCTAGTCAAATATTATTTACTGTCATCATG
Organism: Danio aesculapii; assembly: GCF_903798145.1. Classification (NCBI taxonomy): domain Eukaryota; kingdom Metazoa; phylum Chordata; class Actinopteri; order Cypriniformes; family Danionidae; genus Danio; species Danio aesculapii. The sequence goes on from NC_079458.1 coordinate 22,913,903, forward strand.
GCAAAGATAACATAAAAGAGTTATTAGAGATGAGTTATTAAAACTATTATGTTTAGAAAATGTGTTGAAAAAAATCTTCTCTCAGTTAAACAGAAAACGGGGGGAAATAAACAGGGGGGCTAATAATTCAGGGGGGTTAATAATTCTGACTTCAACTGTATATAAGAATGTTGAAATCTGACTGTGTTGTTGCCTTGCATTGGTTATGTCTGACCCTGTCTTGACCAAAAAGCTGACTGAAACAAGAATGTATGTTTTACATCTGTGTGAGAGTATGTACTGTATCTTTCCATAACAGCAAGTGGCAGTAGTCTGTATTGCCATTCCACAAAGGGAAACCAGAACTTGTGCTGCACACATACAAACTGTAAACAAGACAGTATTTGCTCAACACAGAGGGATTTATTCATGCAGAAATGTCTGATCATCCATTTAATTTGCAAATATTTAAGAAATTCAATGAAATGAAATGTAGTTTCGTCACTTCAATTTCAGTTCTCGTGCTCTGATTGATAGCTGAACAGCCAATTCCGGAACATCCTTGCCTGTGTGAGCAGCGTTTTTTTTTATTTACCAGTAAAGTCGTTCCGGAAATGTACTGGTATCGCTGTGTGAAAGGGGCTAATGCCTTCTATTTCACTGATGACTGATACTGATTCTACATGCTAAATGCTGAATTCAGGCAAACTCCTTCTGATGTAAGCCTGACACGAGGCGACCTGTGGTGACACACCAAACAAACTTGACAAACACTACATTGCTACATGTCATTATGTGTTTGTTTGTTTGTTTGTTTGTTTCTAAGTATTCAAGTAAAAGTAAAGTAAATCTGCTAATCATATAAAGCAGTCTTGTTTAAAATATATCTAAGACTTGGACTAATCAGTTTGATTCATAATGATTTGTGACCCTGGACCAAGACAAGCCATAAGTGTCAATTTTTGAAAATTAAGATTTATAAATAATCTAAAAGCTGAATAAACAAGCTTTACATTATAATTGTATGGTTGTACTGCATGTATGGTTTGTTAATATAGGATAATTTGTAGTCAACTACTTGAAAATTGGGAATCTGATAAGTAAATAAATCTAAATACTGAAAAAAATGTCTAAATGAAATTCCTACCTATGCATATTACTAATAAAAAAATCAGTTTTGATACATTCGTGGAAGGACACCTGCTTCAAATGTTATCATTTGATTGAATGGCTGTTATCAGTGGTTATCAGCTGATAGATATGGGCCAGTAGGGGTCTTCTGTGCCTACTGGTGGGCTCAGAAGGCTGTTATTATCCGTCCACATGGTTAATCAGCTATACTAATAAAGAAGACTCCAGATCCAGCTCTGTTTTTACATTACTGTGATGGTTGGGTTTAGAGTTGGTGTAGGGGTAGACATTAATAAAATACAATTAATGGGAAATTTAATAAATAATATAAATAATTCTTGTGGTTAATCTGCTATACTAATAGGGAAGACTCCAGATTCAGATCTGCTTTTACATTACTGTGACGGTTGGGTTTGGGGTTGGTGTAGGGGTTGACGTTAATAAAATACAATCAATGGGAAATTTAATAAATATCAAAAATAATTTTCGTTAACTTCCGGCCGCAGTCATATGTGATCTATAGCTGATTAACCATGTGGATGAATGATAACAGCCTTCTGAGCCTACAAATATACCTGTGCAGCTGTTTTTGTGGTCCAGGGTCATATTGGTTTTCTGATCTCTTCATAAATGTTCAGTGTTTTGGGTAAAAAGATTTTCAATGGAGTGACAGCACAGACTTTCGTTCGATTTTCATTTTTGTTCCAAATTTCTTGAAAAACTAAACCATAGTTTCATTTTAATTTGGGGATTTTTGTGAGCACCAACAGTATACAAAAGTAGATTCCCATTATTGGTGTGTACATATGTGTTTTTACCTCCCAGCCTTCAATATGTGACTGCCACTCTTCCAGCACCTCCAGTTTCTCCATCTGCCTTTTGGCTTCATTGATACTCGAGCAAACGGCTTTCATCACCTGCAGCGACTCCTGCACTTTCGAGTAATCGTTGTGTTTCTTTGGGGTTCGTTTCAGCAGCTCCTAAAATCCACAAACATTTTGTGACAACCCATTACCGAACATTACGTGACAAGAAAGTGGTGTAATTACAACAAATCACACATCATAAAAGCAGTACAATGTGAGCTTAGCTTTGAAAGAAAGTCTAACATTCACTGATTGAATGAAATCAAAACTAGCAGCCATATTTTTTTGACAAATTATAGTGAGAATTGAGTGTGTAGCTTGTAATAACGCTGCTACTGCAAGACAGGGTCTGCAGAGGAAGATGCTTATCTCTAAACCAAGCCTAACCCAAGGGTTCTGCCTCATCAGTTTAATTCTGTTGCTCACATTTACATGTTGAAATATCTGAGCAACCACAGATGCCTATCACCGGTATTTAGCGAGAGGGGCCGTGGCGGGCTCTGACTGTGAGAAGCTCAGTAAATATGCCAGAAACGATGGGCTTATTACGTGAACCAGCGCTTGTGGGTGTTTACAGTAAAACATTTCAATTTCAGTGTATGTTAGGTTCACGAACAGCCACGAAACATTAGCAGTGAGGCTGGCAATAGATGAAACTCAGTTGAAATAATAGCTTGTGAAATTGTTGTTGGTTTTCTGTGTAAATGTACAGTATAATTAACACTTTAACTTTGCACCAGAAACATGTACTCTATAGTGTTTAGTGCTCTAATGATCAGTGTTTAAGCTGTTAGAATGACAAACATGAGGATCAAAGGATCAAAAACATGTTTTAGCTGGTTTTAATACAATATTTATGTGATTAAACCTTATATTTTAATATTTAAACTTCGCCTTTGTGTGGAATGCTGTTTAAAAAAAACAAAAACACTCCAGTTATCTTACATGGATTTGCCTCTAGACATCCACCTGGCAACTTCATCTTTTATAACTATGTTAAAGATGTATTTTGACTCCAAATCTTTTTAATTGTTGTGTGTATTTTCATATTTTTGTATCAGTTTGTTTTAAATGTGTTTTATTTCTCTTATTTTTGCTCCAATCTTGTGTATGTTCAGCACTTTGGCCACCTTTGCTGCGATAAATATAAATAAAATTGACACTTACTTACAGTCCCTGACAAAAGACTTGTCACTTATCTATTTTGTAGAAATACCTGCTATTAACCTGACTTTTAATTAAACAAGTGGTGCCAGAAATAGCTAAAACCCTCCCACATGATGTTTAATGCACTGAAAAAAAAGATTTATCATTTAATCAAAACAGAAATGTCAAATTTTGGCAAGACGAAAGTTCTGTTGCCTATACAGAAATTGAACAAATTTACTGCAAATACGAAAATATGGCAGCAAATTAAGTAGTGGTGCTGTGAGGGCCAAATTTAATATCTTGCATGACTTCCATGAGCTTGAAGGACTGCATCGATGTCATCAGGATTAGCAAAGAAAGCAGTCTTGCATGCCTTTCAGAGTTCATCAATTTTCTTTGGTTTTGACTTCCATGCTTCCTCTCTCATCCTACCCCACATATGCTTAATAATGTTCATCCCTGGTGACTGGGCAGGCCAATTCTGGAGCATCTTGATCTTCTTCTCCTTGAGGAACTTTGATTTGGAGATGTAATTATGTGATGGAGCACCATCCTGCTGCAGAATTTGGCCTCTTTTATGTCTGGGAATATAAGAGGTAGCTAAGATTTGATGGTGTTTTAGAATACTGATGTTGCCCCACACAATCTCTCGCACACTCCCACACTAGATGTAAACCCAGACCATGATTTTTCTGCCATCAAACTTCACTGTTTTCTGGTTGAATCTTGGATTCATGTGGGCACCAGTAATTCTCCTGCAATATTTAAGGCCACTGTGGTGTAATCCAACAGAATCTATCCTTTTACCAAGCTGTGAGCCTTTGCAAATGCCACACTGTTTTTCAATTGTCTTTTGTTAACTGCTGGCTTCTGGGCACTGATTTGGCCATGGAGGCCATTTCGAGACGGAATCCGACAAACTGTTCTGGTCGGCACAGGGACTTCAGGTGACCAGGTCTCATGGAGCTCTGCTGCAGTGCAAAATGGACTGGCCTTGGATTTTCAAGGCAACAAACGGTCCTCTCCATCAGTTGCCTTGCAGGGTCTGCCTGACCTGGGCTTGTCAAAAATCCCTCCAGTCTTTTTTTTAATCCTCTGTACTTGACGCTGAGATGCACTGAAGGTGTCTGCTACATCAGCAGTGGATCTGGTATTCAGCCTCTTGATAATCAACAGTTTAGTCTCAGGGTGAATCTTAGGCATGTTTGTAGAGGTTCTAGTTGCAGTTGATGTGAAGTTCTAGTGTACTGGGGTGCTTTTTATACACACCTGAGATCTAATTAATCCATTAATAGTCACAGGTGAATCTCATATTACAAGGCGACAACACTTACTGTATGTCTTTGCAAAAATTGACTCAATGGGCTTTACCAAGCTGGGAATATTAGATTACTTTTTGACAGTTTCGTTTTGCACTGAAACATAATTACAAAAGCTGTTGGGATTTAAATGAGCCATTAGAAATATATTTCAGCTGCACTTCAGGTCAGTTTGTACACAAGTGACAGGACTTTTGTCAGGGACTGTACTTTTCAAAATCGCAAACTAGCAACTGATGCGTTAAGGCTAGCCAGCATGTAGGTTTAGCATAGCATCAAAACAATTCATGATATACAGTAAATACCATTATGTTGCTCCAAAATTAAACAGATCAGTGTCAGTCAGTTGAAAAAAAAACTCTTTCTGCAATCCAGAGTAAATAATTATGGCATAATGAGATATTAAATACATAATATAGTCACAATTTAGTTATACATTACATTATAAACACACCACAATTTTTATTTTAAAAAAAAAAGTTTTATCTTTATCCATGTCTTTTTCAAACATAACTTTAGCTGGATGTTTTCTATTGCATTGAAGTCACGTGGAATTGTTTTTACAAGCTGACAGCACATGAACATCACCACAAAAGTCATCATTAAAAGTGGGAAACTGAGTTAGATGTATATGTATTGCTAAAATAAACTGAACTGTTGTTGTCATCATATACAAAATGCTGTCTAACTTACATTGACAAAATGTGATATTTTAGAACAATTATGATTATGTGACTAAATATATGACATACCATTCAGCACTTTCAAATTTAAATTAATGGTAAAAAGCAAAAACATTCTGGTTACCAATTTTGTATGTGTGAGTTTAAAACATTGTGATGATTTTTTTTGTCTGGAAAGTACATCACCATCTTAAAAGCTATATATTTCAAACATCAAAAAGATTGCTTTTCAACTCATAAACACTGTATGAGCGTCTGAATACAGCATGAACATCATATGAAATTACTTTTCTGAGTCTCACTTGTGGACTTTCTGTGTAAGGGTGCCCTCTTTCTGCCAGTATGAATGAAACAAACATTGCATGAGTGCTAGCTCTCTGCAATACTGTCAAATAAACTCTCCATCACACCGATGTCTCAAATTAAACATATTATCATGCAGGTTTTCACAATTTAAGGATACTTTTTGACTAAAATAATGTTGTTTACTACACTGTACACAAATAAGAAGAGTACAGAAGGTTTGTTTTCCTTTCTCTGCTTCAGTGAATGCATACAGTATATAGGCTTATAATTTAAATTAAATGAACTCAATAAATTTCTTTCTGAATAACAGTACACGGATAACAATGTGCATTAAACATTACTTTATTATGAACTTAACTAACTTGAACGTTAATGTTTGTTAATGTATTAATTAACACTTTAGTTTAAGCTAAATGTAACTGACATGCACTCATGACCTGTTAATGCATCTTTACATCATCACTTTGAGTTAGAGGGGCACATTTTCATTTACTCATTCTGAACTACTTATGGACTCCTTTGTTGAAACGGTTCGTTTTAGTGTTTGTGTTGATATTTTCAATGTAAACACACACTAGACGGACATACTGTACATAACTGTCATGTTTAAATACAAGAGTTTGTTGAAAATGAATTAATGATAATGTGTCCCTCCAAGTAAAGTGATGACATAAAGCATCACTACCTGATTTACTTTTATATATATTTCAAGTAAAAATAATGAACAATAACAAGTTATACACTACAGATTGAAATGTGTATAGATGTATAATCTGTACTCACTCTCAGAAGTAATGGGTATTTGCAGATCCTCTGAATGGGTGCAACCAGGTATCCCTCCAAAGGAACCTCTGTGTTCTTCCTGCCGCCCAGTAACATGCAGTTCTTAACAGATTAACAGATGAAAAGAGGGTCAAAATATAACAGAAAATCCCCAGTGCGCTCTTTGCTAATATTCTGTACTTGAACTCAAGTCTCAGAAGGTTGAAACAGTGGCTGTTTCAAGGTTATAGCTATAAAATTGCCATTAAATCAAATTCAATTATGGCTGTGTAGCTGCACAGCATGAGTTCAAAGACTCAGGAAGCAGTAAATCTAAGAGAGCTCGCAATCCCACTGTGTAGATAACTTACATTATTCTTTACTTCAGAGAATATGAGTAATCATATGTGTGTTTGTGGGCAAACACCTTATTTTATCTCAATTTATCTTTAACTGTATTTATAAAATAGCAATAAATATTAAAATACATTTTTAAAAGGTTTTTTTTAATAGCATAAAAATAACATTTAATAATAACAATTTAATAATAAAGTTTTAATTTAATAATTTCATTTATTTTATTCTTTATTTTATTTATAGCATACATGTTTTTATTTATAAAGTGTTTTTATTTGAAATTTAGCTGAAATGAAATGATTAATTTACTTTACTTTACTTTACTTTACTTTAATTTAATTCAATTTAATTACTTAATTTTATAAACATTTTATACAACAAAACAAAATAAAATATATTTTAAAAATAGTTTTTGTCACCATGTGTTTTTTTTTTATCTGGATAAAAAATAAATAAAATAAAATAAAATAAAATAAAATAAAATAAAATAAAATAAAATAAAATAAAATAAAATAAAATAAAATAAAATAAAATAAAATAAAATAAAATAAAATAAAATAAAATAAAATAAAATATTGTTTTAAGGAATAATGTCCAAATATCTTAAAATTCTTTAATAAAAGAAACATTTTCGAGACAAAAATAAATATTATCTTGTTTTCAGAAATAATGTCCAAAAATTAAAAAAATTTATAATCAAAGAAACATTTTCTACACAAACAAAACAAAACAAAACAAAACAAAACAAAACAAAACAAAACAAAACAAAACAAAACAAAACAAAACAAAACAAAAAAAAATCTATTGTTTTCAGGAATAATGTTCAAATATTTTAAAATTCTTCAATCAAAGAAACATTTTTGAGACAAAAATAAATATTATCTTGTTTTCAGAAATAATGTCCAAATATCTAAAAAACTTATAATCAAAGAAACATTTTCTAGACAAAACAAAACAAAACAAAACAAAACAAAACAAAACAAAACAAAACAAAACAAAACAAAACAAAACAAAACAAAACAAAACAAAACAAAACAAAACAAAACAAAACAAAACAAAACAAAAAAAAATCTATTGTTTTCAGGAATAATGTTCAAATATTTTAAAATTCTTCAATCAAAGAAACATTTTTGAGACAAAAATAAATATTATCTTGTTTTCAGAAATAATGTCCAAATATCTAAAAAACTTATAATCAAAGAAACATTTTCTACACAAACAAAACAAAACAAAACAAAACAAAACAAAACAAAACAAAACAAAACAAAACAAAACAAAACAAATCAAATCAAATCAAATCAAAACAAAACAAAACAAAACAAAACAAAACAAAACAAATCAAATCAAATCAAATCAAATCAAATCAAATCAAATCAAATCAAATCAAAACAAAACATAACAAAACAAAACAAAACAAAACAAAACAAAACAAAACAAAACAAAACAAAACAAAACAAAACAAAATAAAATAAAAACATTTCAAAACAAGTACTAATAATTCGCATTAAAAAAGAAAATAAATGTTTAAAATAAAATTTGAAACGGTTAAATTAAAAAAATAAATTATGATATTAAAAGCACTAAAGAATTTTTACTTTTCTTAAAATATATTAAATTACAAGTTTCATATTTCAAAACCAGTATATCCATAAGATAATCCTTGACACAAATGTTCAAATATACAAGTGTGCAGCTTGTCTTTTAATGTATAATGTATTTGAGTGTTTCAGAGCGGTCAGCGTCTGCCTGCATTACATTACAAAACTGAAGGACAATCTGTCTGTTCGGCCAGTGGAAATGAATTCACGTCGGTCTCTCTAAGGAGCTGAAGTGTATCGCAGCAGGTCAAGAGATCTAGTGTTACACACACACACACACACATGCTCTGAGCCTCAGTGTCAGACCTGACCTTCACCTGCTCCTGACCATTAACAATGATCATTAATGAGCTCATCGTCCAGGGACAAGAACCGGAAATATGTCCAGCAAAAACATCAGTCTTGAGCATGTGTTTAATGCAAATGAAGGCTTTGACAGTGGCTTTGTTAGGATATGCTTAGCAGTTCAATAGGGTGTGAATTTTGTGTGCTTGTTTGTGTGTGGTCTATTAAATGGACTAAAATAAACTTAATTTATAGAGCAGTTTTATAAGAACTATGGCAATAAATAAGAATTAAAAATAATATGTAAAATTATATAAATTAAAAATAGTAAAATTATGAAAAAGTACAATGATAAAAAAGTAGATATTATATAAAAAAAAAATAATTAATTTAGGCAAAAATGCTAAAATTGTATTTGATTTTATTTAAAGGGCGCCTATTTTACCTTTTTTTTTTTTTAAGATTTAAGATTTTAGTTTTTTGTGTCTCCAGAATGTGTCTGTAAAGTTTCAGCTCAAAACACCCATCAAATTATTTATTATACCTTCTTAAATCTGGGAAATTCGAGCTGTTATGACATTGTAGCTGTTTTTGTTGCCTGTTCCTTTAATGCGAATGAGCTGGTTGGCCCCGCCCATCGTTCCCATGTGCGTAATAGAGCCACACAGATCTCTCAGTATTTCTCTGATGATTGTAGCCTTCACGTAGATAAATAGCACAGTGACAGACAAGATTGAAGCAGATCTTCCTTACTACCGTAAGAATTTTCCCAACTGTTATTAGATATATTTGTTAATATAGCAATAAATCATTTAAATAAGAAATAAATCACAATACAAATGTAATAATAGTTTGGTTTTTGTTTTAACTCGAAAAATACCAATAAATAAAATTATTGTAATACAAAAAAATCTATGAAAATGTGATTATATTTCTTAATTAACTTATCTGAAATAAAATAAATAGAAAATTACAGTAAAACAAGATTTTGCTTCAACCTTGCTGTTTATATATATATATATATATATATTTTTTTTTTTTTTTTTTTTTTTTTTTTTTTTTTTTTTTGATCACTATAAATCCATACTCTATGTCAGTTTTTAAATGTGATGAAAACTGAGTGTAAAAACAGCAGCAATGAACACTGAAAACACACTGCAGAACAATCCACAGTGCACTGCTAAGTGTCTTACCAGCAGAAGTGTGCGAACTGTCCTAATCTTATTGAGCTCTAGCAGGAGCCGCTGGGCTTTCTCATGGTTTCCACAGTACTCGTCGTAAATCTGAAAGCGTCCTCTCTGAGCAGATACACACAAACACAAACACACATAAGACAAGATCTACTAAAGCTCAGAAGCTGCATACAGCTGACTGCTTATTCAGAGGTTTGACTCATAAATCTAGAATTTCTGAGCTTTTGCCCACAGAAGAAAACACACCGATCCAAAGATCAACACAGTCTTCTCTCTGACAATCACCTGAATCCTCGGAAAAAAAATTTGATACAGGCTAAAACCATTAGGCTCTTCGGTAAATCTGATCAAAGTTGACTGTGAAAAGGAATCTGCAATGTTTATCCTTTCAAGTTTTTATTTAAAAAACTGCACTGTAAAAAAATATATGATCAATTAGTCCTGACAGCATACGTTTTTAGGTCACTGTAACTTATGCAAGCTTTTTTAAGTCAGTTTAAAATAATATGTTCAATGAACTTATTTGTTTCAGCTTAAAAATTTAAGACAACCAGGATTTTTTTACAGTGTGGAAAAAAAAAAATTAAACACTTTCATTGAGATAAAATGGGGGAAATTTCAGGTTTAAAGGGACAAAAAACAGCAACTTTTCAGAAAAAAATCTTCAATCAAGAAACCTTTTCTAGATACGCTAATACGATAACAATGTTATCTTATTTTCAGAAATAATTTCCAAACATATAAAATAAATCTTCAAAGAAACATTTTTGAGATAAGCAAAAAATATTTTATTGTTTTCAGAAAAAAGTCCAAACATCTAAAACATCTTTAATCAAAGAAACATTTTTTAGACAAGCAAAAAACACTTGTTTTCAGAAATAATGTCTAAACATCTAAAATAAATCTTCAAAGAAACATTTTTAGACAAGCAAAAAACGCTTGTTTTCAGAAATAATGTTCAAACATCTGAAATCTATTTTTAATCAAGAAACCTTTTCTAGACACTTAAAAAAATTATCTTGTTTTCAGAAAAAAATAACCAAACATCTAAAAAAATTAATCAAAGAAACATTTTTAGACAAGCAAAATATCATCTTGTTTTCAGAAATAATGTCCAAACATCTCAAATAAATCTTAAAAGAAACATTTTCTAGACAAATAAAAAATATGATCTTGTTTTCAGAAATAATGTCCAAATATCTCAAATAAATCGTAACACTTTATTTTGACGGTTCATTTGAGTATTAGTAGACTGTCTGCTTAATATCTGCTGATAATGCTCTTTCAACAGACATTTAACTGACTATAAGAAACTTTGCAAAGTACGTCAACTTACACTAACCCGAACACTGACCCCAACCTAACAGTCTACTTTTAATCTAATGAGAATTAGTTGGTATGCAGATGCAATGTAACTTAAATTCAACAAACTGACCATCAAAATAAAGTGTGACCAATAAATCTTCAAAGAAATGTTTGCTAGACCAGTGTTTCCCAACCCTGTTCCTGGAGGCACACCAACAGTAAATATTTTGGATGTCTCCTTTATCTGACCCATTCATTTCAGGTTTTGGAGTCTCTTCTGATGTTATGATAAGATGATTCAGGTGTGTTTGATTAGGGAGAGGTTGAAATGTGGACTGTTGATGTGCCTTCAGGAACAGGGTTGGGAAACACTGTGCTAGACAAGTTAAAAATATTGTCTTATTTTGGAAACAAAATCCAAACATCGAAAAAAATATTCAAATCTAAAATAAATTCAATCAAAGAAACTTTTTTCTTGACAAGCAAAAATTATTGTCTTGTTTTCAGAAATAATGTCCAAATATCTAACAATTCTTCAAACAAAGAACCATTTATTACAGACAAACAAAAACATTGTCTTGTTTTCACAATTTACGTCCAAATCTCTTATCTGAATCTAAAACTCAATCTACGAGTTTGTTTAACTTGTTCTGTTCAACAGGCCTCTGGAGTTTAAACTTGCTTGAAGCAATCTTCAGCTGTTGTTTTCAGCAGTGATGAGTGTAATACAGTAAGTGAAGAGAGAGCGTATCAGACAGTGACTCACAAAGTGCAGGAAGCAGTGGCCCACTTCATGATAGGGGTTTGGATCAGGCTGCAGCAGCTCCTCCACCATGTTCAGGAAGTCCCTGTGCACAGACAGGATCTCCTCCAGGTTTGAAAACAGCACCTGCGAAGCAAACGCATGGAAACATTGACTTACTGATTGAGCGACATTGTCTATATCTGGAAAAACAGAGGAGAGTCTAAAAATGTCTGGAAGTGACTGCACTCTCCTTATCCATGATAACATGAGTCTAAAGTGACACCTGTGAGGTTTTATTTTCTATGGATTTGCAAGTAATTAATTCTATTAATGAGTTTTCTATTTTCATTTTTTCTTACTTTTTAGAATGTGCTTGCAAAAATGAATGAATATCAAAGGTTCATTTGGTATGGTCATTTTGCAACCATGTGTGTAAAATCGGTGTAAAAACACAAAAACTGTGACTGTTTATAAAGTAAGAAAAGAAAACAACGTGGAAATCAAACTGATTTAATAATAAATGATTTGATATGTTAAAAAATAAGATTAAATAACATAATATATACATCACAGCTCAATGAATCGCCAACTATTCCGGTATATGTTTTACGCAGTGGATGCCCTTCCAGCCACAACCTAGTGCTGAAAAACACTCTCAAATTCACAAATGCACTCATACACTACGGCCAATTTAGCTCATCCAATTCACTTATAGTGCGTGCCTTTGGACTGTGGGGGAAACCGAAGCACCCGGAGCAAACCCATGCAATTATGGGGAGAAAGTCCTAAAGTGAAATGTATTTAACACTTTGTCCACCCTGGTTTCATATTCATCATCCTGATAGTGTAGATGTTGGACTGAAGCAGCTGATAATAATTTACATTGAGGAAAGGCAGAGGGTTGCTGAAGAACTACTGAGAGATTTCATCTGCTGTCTGGGCTTTCACTGCCTTTTTACAGCTCCCTTTCTTCATGTGTTCAATACTTTTTCCCAGTGTCATTTAATTTTATTACACATAACTTCATTTGTAAATTTAATTATTTTTTCTTCTTTGCATATATGGATTTCTTTGGTTGTTACCAATATTCAGGGAAAATTTCACATCAACAGCACCTTTAGAATTTGTTATCTGAGAAAAATGGTGACGTGTTCGATACAAATTTCCCCCACTGTAAAGGCTAAATAAAGTGAATAACCATGACTTTTGGTAAAAATAAATGATAGACATGATCATTTTACTTTCTCAAAATAACGACAACCTCAAAACTTAATGCAGCTCTGAGTGTGCCTCACACATGTGAGTGGGCTTGACAAACCACCTGTAGAAACCACACGCATTCATCTCTTTGACACTTTAACTGACACTTGCACCAATTTGAACATTTGCACCAAACACTTTCTTACAATCACTCCATATCTCAAAAAAAAAAAAGAAACTACATTTATGAAATGGGCTTGACAAACCACCAGTAGAAACACTCTTCTTTCTATATAAAAAAACACTTCCCCCTCTTTATTCTAGGAATTAATTCTCTAACCACTAGGGGTGCAATGGTTCAATCTACTCACGGTTCGGTATGGATCATGTTTTTTTTTAGAAAAACAATGACTACAGAAAAATTCAAAGAACAATATACATATTTATAAGGTAACAAACACCTGACAATGGCATGTTCTCTCATTATTAAATAAAAGTAGGGCATTTTGAAAATTGTATGTTCAAATAAATTGCTTAAGAAAAATAAAGAGAGAAAAAGCTTAAATTTCCCCTGTTTTTTGACTCAACAGCCTTAACCAATTATGCAGATATTAATTATGTCAACATATCTTAATAACTGAGCACTTTTCCAGTATTGATTACTTCTGTTTACATTAAGCTTGCATTACCAAGGGAACTACACATTTTTATCAACCATCATTACAGAGTGCTCCATTGTGATTTATCAGCACCATAAATGAAACCTAAGCAAAGAGAGAGTGTTCGGCTCTTCTCTCTCATCTCAATTCAGTGGGAACAGTCAGTCAGAAGAGTAGACAGTAGGGAAACACAGTGAATAAATAGTGGAAGCGACCGAGTGCGGAAGAACACCCAGTGGGAGCGGGACTGAAGTAACAGACCTGTTGTATTTCCATGGACCTCGAGCCGCCTGTAAGCGACCACTAATCCTTGCAAAAAAATTGGCAGTCGTAATTTTTTTGTGTCTGTCTGAATTTACGTTAAGTGTTGTTGAAACACTGATAACAATGTGCTGTGCTTTGGTCTCACCTGCGCTTTGGCACTTTATCTCCTTTTCTGGCCATGCTGAGAAACTCCACACACAGACATGTGAGGAAACGATGTAAACAACATGCTTAGTTTTTTTGCTTTGTTGCAGTTGTTTTTAATCACCAAACCAATAATAATAATGCATATACTGAACCGTGGATCACAGGGTGCACAGAACCGTGGGAGGACAATGGGACGATACAATTTTTTACAGAGAACCTTTGCATCCCTACTAAGCACAAACAGTTCCTCTGTATAATTAGCACTTTACTATGTGTAATGCCTCTTCTTATTGAATTGCTGAAAGCCTCGTCAATTGTAAGCTGCTGTGGATAAAAGTGTCTGCCAAACGACTAAATGTAAATGTACTTCATGAGAGTTTTGGTTTGTTTTTTAATGTATTTTTTTCACTCTCAAGTCTTAGCTTTTGACTTGCATTTTATGTTTTAATATTCTGCTGAATAAAAAAAAGTTGCCTACATTGGATCATATGAAGGTCAGCAAATTAGCAGCAAATTTTCAGTTTTGAACTATGCATTTGATATAATTGTTTAAGACATTTCATTTGATATTTTATACCTAACGCTGTAACCTTCAGACATTTATAAAACATCTGTTAAGTGTCCAAAATCTTCAGGGAGCACTCTATATGAAGACAAGCCAGCTGTGTGCTATAGAGTTCAGACATTCAATAACCCTGAACTCTGCGTGGCCTCTGGTCAGTCAGCGTCCTGCACACACAACCTAAAACATGTATATTCAGAAACACTCTTGAACATGCAAACAGAGCTTGTTTACATGCTCCCATTGTCCCTCTATAAATCCCAGTAAGACTGCGTTGAATTTACTGTCACGCACCGCCAACCAGGCTGAAAATTTATTGTTTACAACCGTTTCCTGCACCCATGCACCTTTGCTTGAAGAAGTAGTTCATGTTTTGCTCTTTATAAATATGCAAAGGTTGTCAAATTGCTTGCTCCAAAACCTGTCATAATTCAACTTAGGAAATGAACAAACCAATGACGTTCAACGGCACTCATGTAAAATCTAGTACGTGTCAGAAAATTTCTTATGATTGCGAAGTGCTAATATATAACATAATTATTGGCCAAAAAAATGGCATTTGTGGTTGTTAGATTTTTACTTTTAAAAAAATGGTAGAAACATTTATAAATATACAGTAAACTATAGTTTGTTAATTTATACAATATTAATGCACCATTGTTTTGAGGCATTCATTTAATAACTTTAAAATGTCAAAGAAAAGTCAATTTAGAAAGTCAATTTACAATTATTCACTGTATTCAGGTATGTAAAGTATGGAAACTATTAGTACCATGACATACACACACACAAGCACACAGCATTTTACAAGAAAATTCTCTTTCCATCTTAAAAATCTCATGAAATTTCTTTGTGATTATCTTAGAGTACAAGTATCTTTCTAACTGTTTTTATTTTTTTGTTTGTTTTTCCACTCTATATATATATATATATATATATATATTTTAAATTCTACAGAAACGACAAACACATAAAAAGAATTTAAATGTAATGAAAAGTGAATTTAACTGTTTAATTCAGGATTTTTTTAATAACTACAGTTTTCATCACATTTGAGGCCCTGTCAGATTTTGTTGCTATTTTCAGACCAGCACAACTGTAATTGTCAAGTTTTGCACCATGTTGTTTAAATAGCAAATCCATTTGTACCACTTTGTGGACTCATGGGTGTTCCGGTCTATAAAGGAGGTGTGTTAAGGCGCACTGTTAGCGCGTTGCTATTTTGAGGATCTGAAATAGACCACGCCATTGACCAACTAAAAGCTGAGTACAGCGCAGAGCACAAAAAAAATATTGAGTTTGCAATTTTATTATAATGTTATTATTATTAGTACTATTATTTATTATATGCATATTTATATTCAAATTAATAAAAACAAGTTTAGATTTGTCCACCTGTCGGATTTTGGAAAAAAGCTTTTTGATCACACTTTATTCATTTGTTCATTTGTTTATGTATTGTTCATTTATTTGTTTGATGGAAATTAGAACTGAATTTAGTTTTGAAACAGATCCTTGGGCTTAACAGACTAAATTAAATATGTAGGCTAATGGATGTCTTAAGTGGAGTGCGTACAACACCTTATCCAAGTAAAGAGTAAAAGTAAAGTAAAGAGAAAGTAAAGAGGCCAAATGGAGGAGGCTCATTCTTTATCCTCGCACTGCAGGTTGTCTGTTTAACTGTTTTCTCGCTAGTGAAGCATTTCGTTTTTCAACTGACTCTTAAAGGGAATTGGAGATGAGACTCTTATTGGTTTAATGCATGTTATACTCTAAACACACCCATAACTGATTAGGAGAATAAGCACAACCCTGTTGGACAACGCAGCATGGCGTAAACCATATTTTTTCATCCTTAAAATAGCAAAAGTGGATTCGGACATGCTTTTCCGCCATGCGCTTTAGAGTTTGTGCCTAGAGTGTTATGAGTTTGTGTCACTTTTATATTTTTTTTATAATTTCTTTAATAATTTCAAGTAATTTTATGCATTTACATAAACTGTAGTTATTTACATAATATTTTTTCAAGATTATCTATTGTTATATACATAATTTAAAAAAAAATTTTAATTAACTAAATTTTTCTTATCACTTGCCTTATGGGTGATATTTGGTGATTTTTTTTAAGCTAATTTGTTTCATCATAATAAAAAAAAGAGCATTTTGCTAAACTACTCCTTTTATAGATGAAAACGCATGCATGTTTGGAATGGCATAGTCATTTTCATCTTTCAGTGAACGATTTCTCTATCAAATATTAATATCTGAGGCTTGAATGTGACAACTGACCTTGACAGTCTCCTCCGTGATATTCTTATCAATCTTAGATGCAGCATACTGATTGAGGCGATGAAGAAGTACCTGGTGGGGACACAGAAAAGAGGAGAATGTAAATAGTCAGTAAACAGGCCAAACTGTCTTCCTCCAGCTCGCGGTCATCTGTCTGACAAAGACTGAGTTAAATATCCAATTGCACCGAATTGGACGAAAAAGCTCTGACCAACCAAAACCCCAACAAACATTACTGACCCAACATAAAAATCCAATTTCTCCTCTGGATCATGGCAACAAATACATAGCTAATGTAATTCACAACCTTCCCAAGGAGAAGCGGAAAGATGCTACTTTACTGACGTCTGACAAAACAGGAGATTAAAACAACAGGAAGGAAGACTGACTGCTTTTGCCAAGAGACAGAAATAATGAATACAGTAAATCTGAGGTTTGATGAATAGCTGCGTCCGCAAGTCACTTTGAGTAAACACAAATAAATCCTATCGTGTGGTAAGATCTCTATTTGGAGGAATTATTTCAATAAAAACAAGACTGTTTACTGAATCACTTGCTTTCACTGGCATTTTCTATTATAAAACAGGCTGAGATAATTGAGCTGTCATGTCTAGATTATACACATATCAAAGCTGGTGAATTAAAGTTAAGCTTTTTTTTTTGTTGTGGTTGTAGATCTTATTCATTAAATTGAGAGCAAACGCTGTCAAGAACATGCTGAAAAATGTTCGGTTTGTTCAATATGGAGGCTAGAAACATGGAATGTGTTCAAATAAAGACTGAAAGATGCTGTTTACACCTGGAATTAAAATGCATTTTTTGTTGATCCGTTCACAAGTGGACGACACTAATGCAGGGTCTGAAATGTTTTGAGCTTGTCCACTTTTGGCCGCTTCCAGAGGTAGTCGAAAACACTCGATAAGACTGATTCCTTAGAGTAAACAAACGCTCATGTGGTCGATTGCGTTTGAACAGCCACAAAAATCAACAACTATCTGGTTACTGAAATCATTCTTATGCTCTTATGAGAGGGAAATTAAAAAGCAAAAATTTCTCTTCCCAAACACACATTCTGAGTAGTTTTGCATGTACAGTACCAAAGGAAACTGCTGCTCTTTAATGACTCATTTTGTTTTCAAATGTACTATGTACAAGCTTACCTAATAGTAGATCTAAATATCAGAAAGTTTCTATACACCTTACATAGACTATATACTGTATATATATATATATATATATATATATATATATATATATATATATATATATATATATATATATATATATATATATATATATATATATATATATATATATATATATACTTACCTAATAAAAATAGGCAAAATTGGACAAAGGGAAGTGATTAAGGCCTTGTTTTTAAGACTAAATGCAGGTGTAAACAAAATGTAAAATGTAACCCAGCACCACAAAATCAGCCGTTAGTGTAAATGTCTTGGTGTAAATGTTTTGTTTTGTTTTTTTTTTAATTGAGACCTATGCATAATCTGAATGCTGAATAAATAACATTTCCAATAACGTACTGTATGGTTTGTTGGGACAATATTTGGCCAATTTTTGAGGTAACACTTTAGTTTATTGGTCCATTTGAGCATTAGTAGACTGTCTGCTTAATATGTGTTGATATTGCTCCTTCAACAGACATTTACTGACCAAATATTATATTATATATTAACTGACTATAAATGACTATAAGAAACTTACCCTTG